>NC_037670.1:150702741-150777103 GCF_003255815.1 Theropithecus gelada | reverse complement strand
GTACCATATGACCCAGCCATCCCATTACTGGGTATATACCCAAAGGATTATAAATTATGCTGCTATAAAGACACATGCACACGTATGTTTATTGCGGCACTATTCACAATAGCAAAGACTTGGAATCAACCCAAATGTCCATCAGTGACAGATTGGATTAAGAAAATGTGGCACATATACACCATGGAATACTATGCAGCCATAAAAAGGATGAGTTTGTGTCCTTTGTAGGGACATGGATGCAGCTGGAATCCATCATTCTTAGCAAACTATCACAAGAACAGAAAACCAAGCACCGCATGTTCTCACTCATAGGTGGGAACTGAACAATGAGATCACCTGGACTCAGGAAGGGGAACATCACACACCGGGGCCTATCATGGGGAGGGGGGAGGGGGGAGGGATTGCACTGGGAGTTATACCTGATGTAAATGACGAGTTGATGGGTGCAGCACGCCAACAAGGCACAAGTATACATATGTAACAAACCTGCATGTTATGCACATGTACCCTACAACTTACAGTATAATAATAATAAATAAATTTTTAAAAAATAAAAATAAAAATAAATAAATAAATAAATAAATAAGATTAAAAAAAATTTCCTTAATAAAACAAATACAATTATAAAAAAAAAATAGTGAGTATAGATATTCTTTATTTGTTCCTGATTTTAAGTAGAAAGCATTTAGTTTTTCACTGTTGAACATGATGCTAGTTGTAGACTTAGAAAAAGGACAGTAAGAAAATTTCCCAGTATACGTAGCTTGTTTATAGTAAATTGTAGATATTCTGAATTTCATTATTTTTCTTTGAACATTGTTTCTCTGCTTTTAAAACAATAAATGTAGATGGCTTTAAGCCAATTTAAATAGGAGTTTTCCTTATTTAGAGCTGGAAGATCTTAAGTTATATGATACATTTAATATCAACAAATGGGCATATATAACATGGATCCCAGTAGACAGGGATCATAATCAATGATTAACATGTGAATCATTAAAGAATGTACAGCCACATTGTTAATCCTTAGAGAAAACTTACTTTTGGCTTGCACTTACTCTCGTGTGTGTGTGTGTCTGTGTGCATGCATGTTAAGGAAGTGGGTGTGTGGTAGAAGGGGCAGGACAGGATTATTTTGAGTGTTGTGCAAATTTAACATTGGCAATATATTGTTTTTGTAGAGATGTGATCTCGCTATGTTGGCCAGGGCGGTCTTGCACTCCTAGCCTCAAGCAATTATCCTGCCTCAGCCTCCTAAAGTGCTGGGATTACAGAGGAGAGCCACCACATCTGGCCAACAATAAAATTTTAAAAAGCATTTTAATGTATGCACATATGTTAATAGATACATATTTACACTGTGTATAATTACCATGTATTTCTAATTTATGTTTATAATGTATATAATTATAGTGTTTATAATGTATATAAGTCAAAGAGTAATATAAAAAAAGTTTGTAGTACGTATGTCCCATTTAGATTAATACAATAAAAATATTTTAAGATGTAGTGGAATACATATTTGATTTTAGCCTTATGTTTTCTATTTAACCACATGTAAATACTAGTGGTATTGGCACAATTGAAGATCCAAAAATGTGCTTATGCTTCAAGGAGTCCCAAAAAAGGTGAGTGACACTTTGGGGAGGACAAGATTAAGTCTACCTCTTTGTATTGCCTGACTCTGGTTATGGTATATTACCGCTTCCATGCTGTCTCATATGTAAATAACTAGATAAGCTCTTAAAGAGGTTTGAAGTAATTGTCACTCTCTGAGTAAATTTAATAGGTGTTGAACAGGATAAAGAAGAGATAAAGTTCCCAGGATTATGAAAAATGGAACAGGTGAGCAGAAAGAGTATGGCCTTTGTAGTCTGACCTGGTGACTTAACTAATTTTATAGCTTCTTCATGTTCTTTATAGCATTTAAAGAACTTATCTTCTAGAGGTATGAAAATTAAATAAGATTATAGTATTATGAAGTTTAATAAATGATAGGTTTTTATGATTCTTAGATAATCTAACATAAGAACATAATGAAATTTATCAAGATAAGAAATTATATTGTTAAAGACAATAGAAAGCAGATAATTTAGAACTGAATAAAATGGGATTTGTATCTGAATTAAACTAGTTCAATTGAGGCCTTGCTTAAAGCACAGACTTACTCTATAAGAAACTTAAATATTTAATTAACAGTAAAATAAAGATAGCCATAATAATTTTACTATTTAGTTGTATTAAGCCATTTCTGTTTTGCTATAAAGAAGTACCTGAGACTGGGTAATTTATGAAGCACAGAGGATTAATTGGCTCACAGTTCTGCAGGCTGTACAAGAAACATGGCTTCTGGTGAGGCTTGGGAAGCTTTTACTCATGGCAGAAGGCAAAGCAGTAGCTTGCACATCACATGGCAAAAGCAGGAGCAAGAGGATGGAGGGGAGATGCCACACACTTTTTTTGTTATTGTTGTTGAGACAGAGTCTCGTTCTGTTGCCCAGGCTGGAGTGCAGTGATACCATCTTGGTTCACTGCAACCTCCACCTCCCAGGTTCAAGTGATCCTCCCAACTCAGCCTCCCAAGTAGCTGGGATTACAAGGGTGTGCCACCATGCCTGGCTAATTTTTGTACTTTAAGTAGAGACAGAGTTTCATCATATTGGCCAGGTTGATCTCAAACAGCTGACCTCAAGTGATCCACCCACCTCAGCCTCTCAAAGTGCTGGGATTTCAGGCATGAGCCACCGTGTCCAGCTGGAGATACCACATACTTTTAAACAACCAGATCTCGTGAGAACTCACTATTATGAAGATAGCACCAAGCCATGAAGGATCATCCCCCATGACCCAAACGCCTCCCACCAGGCTCCACCTCCAGCACTGGGAATTACAATTCAACATAAGATTTGAGTGGGGACAAATATCCAAACTGTAATAGTAGTTATACAAACAAAAACAGTAAGCATACATGTTATCAGTTTGGAATTTAGTGATTAATTGCTTTAGGAACATACCTTTTGCAATAACTGTTTAAAAGATAATCCAGTATGATATTATATATGTATACACACAGCCATGTAAGATTTATATTTAGCAAAAAATTTATGCTAAAATGACTAATTTAGAGTCAATTCTAAATTTATTCTTCCTATGGCTCATGCCACCAGACAGGCATAATCATGAGGGATGTAAAAAGTTCCTATGAAAGCAACTCTGTCAAAGAGAAGGGATGATCAGAGAACAAGGTAAAACCTGCTCCTCGGGACAGAGATGGGAAATCTGGCCCAAATTTGAAAGCACAGCGAAAGAAAAGCAGACCTAAGAGGTTCAGCACACAGGACCTGTGTTAGGCAAAGAAAATAAGAAATGCTTAGTAGTCAATCTGGCTGACAGTTGAAATCTGGAGAAGTTTATGGGTGGTCATTGTCTATGTGGATTTTTTTTTTCCACAAGGGTTTCTCTGCTAGTGGGGAATCAGGGGCAGGGAGTGGATAGAAAGAAAATTTAAGGCAGAATACAAATAACAGAGGAGAAAATGGTGGAGCGTAATTCTGTATCTAGATTCAAGCAAAACAGGCTACTTTGGATAACAAAAAGGTGTCTTAGGTACTGAGGAGGGTATCTTAGAGTTTATGGGAGAATCAGGTATCCTGTGAAATGTGGTTAAAGGTAGACATATTAATCTATGTGATTAGGGCCAGAATAAGGTAAGGTGTAGGAGCATGCACAAGTGATTTTCTCTAGGCAGCGATGTGTGTCCTTTTTAAAAAGGTAGAGCTTGTGTTAAGTGAATGAACATTTTTAGAAGAAACTTGTTTTTCTGTAGATGCAGAAGTAACGTCTTCTGTTAAAACTGTCCATTCCACATCTGTAAAATAGATGTGTGGTAGACACATCATCTTTATTGCTCCATTACATTTTTCAAAATGATAGGATCCCCAACGCAGTAAAAATAATTTGATTCGCTGTGATTTACAGAGAGAGAGAAAATCTAGTAGTTCTACAGGAATATTTTAAGAGAAAAAAATCACATTCTCACATGGACTCAAATTCATTAATAACAAAATACTGCCATAATTAATGAGGAGCTTTTAGAATCGCTATTTTTTAAAGCTGCATGATGTTTACATGTTTTGATAGATTGTTATGCTTGAGGGAGAAATGAAACGTGAAGATCACAACTGAATAATTCAGGGCTAGATTTCAAGGGTAGAAATTGTTTTACATTGATGAGGTGTATAGAATTTCTTTAGACTTTATAAAGAGCAGAAGATAAGCTTTCATTCATGTGATGACAAAACAAGACAAGTAGATATATTTGGGTACTCTAACTTTGCATAAAGTATGTGATCAGCTCCTTTCAGTGGAGTACATCATTTAAAAATGATTACTATCACAGCTGCTACAATGATGAAGGGGGTTCCGTAAGAGTTCTATTTCAGGTATATAGCATGTTATGACATTTTGTAGGATAGGTTTTTGCCTGCTTTTTCACCTGAAAAATTTAGATTACTCATCTATATGCCAATTACACCACTGAAGATGGAGATTTATGTCTCAGAACAATGTATATATTTTATAGCAACGGACTGGAGAGTGACAGCAGGCTAGTACACACTATTATGGAAATGGTAACCTAGGAATAGATTGCAAAGCAGTTCTTAATCGTATGCAAAAGGCACTCTCAGTAAGCTTGCAAACAAGACAAAACTATAAATTATACCATAACATATAAAAATAACAAATCATGATAGAAATCACAGCTGTTTCATGGTTGCAATGAAAAAAAAACTTGCTAAACATGAAAAATGACTTAATTTTGATTTTATCCTTTTTTTCCACAAACTATAAGTGAAGAGACAGAAGGTGGTCAAGAAAAGTATATCCTGAGAGTCAAATCAAAGAAAATATCTCTTGTCTACAAACTTCTATAAATTAAAATTAGATAATATTTTTAAAGTAGCCCATTAAAGTACTATTCTGAACTGGGTAACTTGAAAAAAATCACATAGAAAATATGTATTATGAGCTATGATTTTCTCTAGATGAATTTTCATAGTCTATGCATAATATAAATGAAATAGCTGTACAGCAAAATCTAGGTCTGAAAGAGTCAGAAGTTTCTGATGGTGGGAACCAAGTCATGACTTATGCATACTCTGAGTGTGCTTCCTGGATTGAGTAAACCTAGAATCACTCTTCCATTATAAAAGCATATTATATAAAACACATCCACTGTCTCAGCAGTGTTCAGCAAAACACATCATTAATAAAAAGAAATGCTGGAAGTAACAAAAACCCAGTTGTAATAATGATTATCGACAGTTACTGACCACGTATAATGTTTCAGGAATTTTTCTAAGCATTTTACATATAAAATTTAATATTCACATTAGCCTCATAAGGTGGGGACTATTTTTAAAATGTTATTTTTGGTGTAGTAAAAGCTGTATAACATAAGATTTACCCCATTAATAATTTCTAAGAGTACAATTCAGTAGTGTTGAGTGTATTCACAATGTTGTGCAACCAATATTCAGAACTTTTATCTGAATTTTTATCTGAAAAAAATGAAACTCTACACTGATTAAACAACTCTTTATTTTCACCTCTCTGAAGTTCCTGACAATTACTGTCCTACTTGGTTTCTATGAATTTGACTGCTCTAGATACCTCATATAAGTGGAGTCATATAGTCTGTCTTCATGAGTGATTTATTTCACTTAGTATAATGTTCTCATGGTTCATTCATGTTGTTGTGTAAAGTCAATATTTATTTCCTTTTTAAGGCTGAATAATCCATTGCATGTATATATCACATTTTGTTTACCTACTCATCTGTTGATGGACCCTAGAGTTGCTTCTGCTTCTTGGTTATTGTGAATAGTGCTGTTATGAGTGTGGGCTTGCAAGTGTCTGAGATTCTGCTTTCAATTCTTTTGTATATATACCAAGAGTAGAGTTGCTAGGTCATGGGGTAGTCATATTTTTACTTTTTCTAAGAAACTACCATGTTGTTTTCCACAGTGGCTGCACTGTTGCATATTCCCACTAACTGCACAGGGTTCCAGTTTCTCAGTATGCTCACCAGCGCTTGTTATTTTCTAACATTTGTTTGTTTGATAGTAGCCGTACTTACGGGTGTGAGGTGGTATCTTGTTGTGGTTTTGATTTACATTTCCTGACTACTATTTTTAGCCACATTTTTTTAGTTGGAGAAGCTATGCTACAGAGAAGTTATGTAATATGTGCAAAGGCACCCAGTTCAGGGTGGAGCTTAAAATCCAAACACTCTGCCTTCTATGCTTGAGTTTCTGACTCCTACTTTGCAGTCAGCAATTACAGTCATATTGAAAAAGTGAAGATTTCTGTGTAAGAGCAATTAGAACAGAGTAGCTGGTTGATACATACTGTGTACTGGAAATATGAAAGTAGAGAACAATAGACGGATTGTGAGTTCACCTTAATTGACACCAAAACTGATGAAGAGAAATGGTTGTTTTGTGAGAGATTGCACAAGTCAGTGTGTGAATGAAAAGAGTAATGGGTAATAAAGGAAAACTAGAAGCAAAACACTTTTCTTAGTCACATTTGGGCAGATTTTCTCTAGCTCACAACATGGAAATTGGTAATGTTGTCAATGTGGAAATGCGGCAAATCATACTAGCCTCACACTAGGTGTTATTTGTGACTTACGTGTAAACAACTGCTTGGATGAATGATTTAATTAATGTAATATTTAGGAATTTAGATTTACTCATTCTTTTTTAGTCTCATTTGTTGTCTTTCTTAAGCCACAGGTTTTAAAGAAAAATCAGGATATTTTACAGTTGTATTGGACCAGGTGACACTCATTTAAACATTTCTGTCAAGACTCTAAAGTCTTTTTTTGGAAATTCAGTGAGTGGCACATAACTTAAAAATCAGAATGAATACTGAATAATTACCACCTATTATTCCAAGCTTTCTCCTACATCTTTCACATGCAATGATCTCATTTAATCCATACAAAACTACTTAACAAAGGTATTAACAATACAGTTGAGAAGTTCGATGTTATATGCAGTTATTATTTGAAGTCTAAATTCTACTTATGAAAAATACAAAATTCAAATCGGTTCTAATCTGGAGCAAAATCAGTGTTCTAAACAAGTAAGCCAACCCATCATTTATTTGTTTATATCATCATTTAGTAATTTATCATACTTTAGTAAATGTCTTTCATTTATCAAACGAAAAACGCAAATAAGACACAGGCTCTCATTTTAGTGAGAATGAAGTCAACTTAACATGGTTTGTACAGGAAATCTACAAATAAAAGATCATAACAAACTTCAGTGAATGGATAGGATAAACTCACTTCTCCCAGAACAATGGGAAAAAGTCAAATAAATCACAAAGATTATATTTTTAAAGACTCCAAGGTGTTGTAGAAACAATGACCACAGGATAAGTTGAAATTTCATAGAGGAGGACCGTTTAAGATAAGCTGACTGCCACTAGACTTCTTTATATTTATCCTGAGGTTTGGGTTGGATATGTGGGAGGCTCAATAAAAGATAGCCATTAGGATGATGATGGGGAGGAGGGGAGGAGGAGAATAATGGTGATTAACTGTTGCATAACATATAATATTTTTGTTTCTGGAAAGGTATGTTTCTCTGATTGTTAGCTCACTTGCAAAACCATTTTGACAGATATGCTGAGGCCAATGAATAATTACCTCCTTCTATCATACAATGTCATCTCCACCCAGATCTCAGTTTGTTTTTGATACGTCTTATGCAAAAGAATGCTCATCCTAGACTTTCTCACTATGGTTTTGGCAACGATGCATATGATAGCTCCAATAACATTACTAGACTATAGTTACCATTAATAAAAAGAGATTGTCCCTTCAAAACATATCCCAATTCTTCATTATACAAACAACATAAACAAGATTTTCCTTTATTCTTAATTCCCTCCTTACTATTATAATTATTTCAAAAGCTGTCATAAATTGTAAGTATACAAAGACAGCTGTTAACAGCATCATCTGTCATCTACAAATTTTCATGTTTAAATTCAATGAAACACAGTACTCTTATGAAAATCCTCAAGGTACAGTATAAAAAGGAAGGTTTTAAATGTGATTTTTGCTAAAGGCAAATTGCATTGAACCTTATTGGCTTTTTACTACACTAGAGCATTTTCTCTTTGAAATTTGCCAGTAGAAGCCTCACAATATTTTGTCAGGTATACTTTTTGTCTTAAATTAAGTGCTGAGTCCTTTCTCCTTAGGGAGGAGTGGTTGGCAACAGAAACAAGATAATTATTCCTCGATAAATTTTTGTTTTCAAGACTTTAAAAAGTTTCTTTTAATTCTCCAAAGGTGTTCTGATGTAGCAGTTTTTATAAGGAAAACGTGTGAGATTTCTTTCATGACAAAAATGAGCAGAGAAGAGTAGAGGAAATATTAATGAATCTAATGTCATGGATATGGAAAATTTTTTTGTGCCTCTTCTACCTTCCATTTCAAATATGATACATATAACATGTTGATCACTTATTTGAAACTAAAGACTTTTTCCCTTTGCAAGACATGTTTATATTTCTTTATTTTAAAGCTTCCATTCATTCTACGTCTTTCTCACCACACTTGTAGTCTTTCTGCAAGGAAATGAGTAAATATGGCATATAATTCACACTTTCTCATATTTTTCACAAGGAATACCTTCTTGGGTACATCTGTAAAGTCAATACCTGTTAACTAACATAACAGAATAGTTCTGTGAATTGTTTTTCTGGCAGCATGTTAGCCCTGGTGGTCCTTAAAGCCCATTGTAAAGAGTTGCTAAAAGGTGCCTTCAGGCTGCAGGTGGTGAAAAGGAAGAGGAGAGTACATTTGGACTGATATTACCTGAGATGCTTTAAGGATTGGATCTCATAGTCACCGACGAAAGAGACGCTCAAATGTCAGGATGCTCAGGGATGTGACCTCGGATTCCTTGCAGATACTTCTGTGTGTATCACTTACTGTGATTAACAAAACTTGCTGATGCCACATTGTTGATGGCTCTAGTTTTGAGGATGGCAATTGTGTTTTGTATTTGTGCTTCTGAATATCATAATTTGTCTTAATTTCTTCTTCTCTATTTATTAGGTTGGTGCAAAAACCATCACAGCTTTTGCCATTACTTTTAAACGGCAAAAACTGCAATCACTTTTGCACCAACCCAATATGTGATCATTTAAATTTCATACAATATTTCAACATTGTGCCTTGTTATTAGTGACAAAAATATCTCTTGAATAAAATAAAAACTTCAGATTGGCTAATTTGTATAATATTCTTTGTGACTGTGAAGTCTGTTTTTAACAACAATCAAGAAAGCTTTACTATGAAAAGACAATACCTATTGCACCTAAAGTCTTAAGACAGCTAAAAGAATATTGTTTCTAAGTTTTTTTTATTTTTAATTTTTATGGGTACAGAGTAGGTATATATATTTATGGAGTACATGAGATGTTTTGATGCAGGCATGCAATGTGAAATGAACACTTCTTTCTGAAGAAAGGGATTTCCATCCCCTCAAGCATTTATTCATTGAACTGCAAACAATCCAATTACACTCTTTAAGTTATTTAAAAATGTACAGTTATTATTGGCTATAGTCACCCTGTTTTATTATCAAAGAATACTGTTCTTTTAATTGCAAAGTTTAGATCTACCAACTGAAAGATTATAGGTGGTTACTTATGATATACCCTACAGCAAACAGGGTACAAATTAATTTTCAGGATACCTTATTAGTTCTGTGGCCAATACCGCCATACATATTTATTTCTGAAAAGCATCCTCTTGGCAGCCCTGAAGTTAGTGAAATGAGACCAGTTGTATTCATTTTGGTTTTCAGATACTATTTTAAGCAACTGTATTTTTTTACTCACGTAATTAAGTCCCTGGATAAATTGATGAAAGAAATAAAGTTTTACCTGAGTCTTTCTAAAGTAACTTGAATTTTCCCAGCTACCACTAGCCTATGGGTATAAACAAATCTACATTTATGCCAATACTATTGTCTTCTTGGTTCATCTTCTCTATCAGCTCAACTCTAGAATATTGGCCACTGTAGAAATCTTTCCATCCCTTCTAACTAATATGAGTATGCTCACACATTCTTTTGAACAAAGTCACTTTTTCACGAAACTTTTGATGTTCAAGAGACAACTGCTGCCATTCAGTAGCCATTCCTTCTCCCTATTGCTGTGCTTCCCAGGCCTGCATTACATTCATTTTTGTAACCCTGGGAAGTATACAACATATGACTCAATTGAGTTTTTATTTAAGTAAGACATAATTTAGATATTAAAAAAATTAAGATGCTTAGGAATGTTAGGTAGGGTATACGAGTGCTACTTTTTTTTTTTCATTTTTTAGTATTGAGAGTCATTCAGTACTGTCCAAAACTAAAACATGTAGTTAAAAAATAATTATTACTTGTGCTAAAAATTTAGATAGGTAAACACATATTTACTAAGGGCCTCTTCTATACCAGAGCCTGTACTGCATGACTGAGGGCTTTATAAGTTGGTAATACAAAGGACGCTGTGAACAGGGCAGCTGTGCCCTAAAACTGGAGGTGATTCTTCTCTGTTCTGTTTTAGTCACATATTCCGATCATAAGAGAAAAGTAGAGGAAAAAATTCCCCCTGTAACCTGATTTTTAAAATTCTGTTGAAAATGACCTTGTGAGAACATCATATTATTCATATTGGGAAAAAAGGGCTTCTTTTCTGTTTCAAAGGGGCTTAGAAAAAAAAGGAATTTTGTCTATTCTTCAAAGGTCTATCTTTGTTTGGTTCACACAGAAGCTGCACAGCTGTTTCAACTGAACCTTGATATAGAATATGCTGGAAAAAAATCCATTTGCTAAATCAAAGCAGTGTGATATTATTCCTCTACAATTATATAACAATTAGAGATACAGAGATTTCTGTAAGCATCAGAACTGGCTCTGATGCACTAACAAAACCCATGAGACAGTTCTGTAGGATTTTGGCATGATATTAACCTACAAGGACATTTGTCCTACATCTTGCCTTCCTGCATCCTCCCATCCTGGATCTCATCCCAGCTTCTGGATTTAAGCTACCAAATGTTGATTATCTTAAGGGAGATATAGAAAGTACAATGGATAATCTGTTCTACTGATGTATTAAGCTTGATTTTAATGTGTCTCAAGCCAAAAAAATCTTTCTGTGCCAAAATTTATATACATATAGTTTTCCAGGAAACTTACCGGAGTGTGGTAAATTATTGAAATTATTGAATGAATTTGATTAATTCATGTGCAAAAGACAAACAGATCTAAATTTTGTAAAAATAGTAATTATCATGACTTTTCCAATAAGGATTTTGAAGATATGATTATCTTGTAATTTTACTTGGTGATGTATTTTGCTCTACTATAGTATTTGACTATACTATGTACAATTACTATTCATAATGATACATTTGCTGCAAAATCTGAATGTACCTTATTGTTGGTTAAGAAATGCACTTGACTTTTCCAAGTTTATACTCTAAGTTGCAAAAAGATGCGCAGATGAAACAACATCATACAACACTTCAAATTTAGGAAATTGCTAACAAAACAGGTACTTTGGGATATTATTTGAAATTCTATTTTTTAGTAAAATTTTTGAAGTATACTTACTTTTTAAAGTAGAAAAATCTCAAAATAAAATTGAAATTAGGAACAAGTCGGTTTTTTCTCTCTATGCCAGGCTCTTTCACTTAGGGCCTTTTATGTTTTGCCTCTCAGACAGAATTATCCCTCATAGGTAAAGCCTCCAAAAGTTTATTTAGGATTATGTCTATACTACTTTGGAAATAATTTTCTGTATGCATAGGGGCTGCCTGCCTGATATTGGGTTTGCTCTGCTAGCCAGTAAGAATTATTTCAATCTGAAGATGATGGTTCCTTCCTCAAATTTATGCTACTTTTATCCCCTATCAGATATTCATAGGAAAATCTTGACGATTAAGGTTATTGTGTCACCAGGCAAATGTGAAAGTTTACAGCACAGAGAGGAAGATGGGGAATAAACAAGGTTAGAATTCAGAAGCTAAAAATCTGAAAAAAAAAAATCTTTCTATTGGCCTTATTCTAAAACATTTTTATTTTCAATTGAGCTTAGATAAAACCTTTGTACTTGGCATTATATGCACTACCCTATTATTTTTTCAAGTCATAAATACAAATTAGAAAAACACAAAACCAAATTATGCATTTTAAATTGTGTACATATTTGTTAAAAGATGGAACTGTAACTTGGGATAACATTTTTGAGGTATAATTGAGAAAGATATCAATTGTTTATTTAGACCCAGAATAAAGTAAGTAGAACTGGCATATTCTGGTGATATGCCATTTTCTTCTCTTTCTCCCAATTCGTTACAGTTTATGTAACTTTGGGATATAGTTTCCACAGTTCGATTTCCAAATTTCCATCTATATGACTGATGAACAAAAGTGGTTGAGTTTAATCTCAAATGTCAATAAATTCATAGACTACAATCATTTTTTAGTAAGAATTGTAGAGACACAATGGAAAAGACTAGAGAATATATTTCAAGTATTCCTAACTTCAAAGTACTAAGTTTACTGATTTTACTAGTAAGAAAAATATCCATTATTCTTTACAGTTTTAGGATTTTTAGCATCTGTGTGGTTGTGCTTTTAATTTTTTCCTGTATGAGGTAACTGCAATGTATGTGGATAAGTTATTTTACAATGACCTTTCTCTATGAACCAGAGTTATACAAATTCTAAATTTTAGAAACCCTCAGATTTCTAGTTTATGTCCTTTTGATGGGATTAAAAGAGGAAACAAATTTAATAATTGTCAAACAATTAGTACTAGTGACATTTTATATATTTATGTAATTTGGAGTATGGATAATGTAATGGTAATTTATTATTTGTTATTACTATCTATTTCCATGTGAGATAGAATATGTAGACATCTTATAACTAAGCATATTTTTCCTAATGATATTTTATATATACCATCATCATGCTAATTATAAAAATATAATAAGCAACGAGTAAATTTAACATGGTTAGCAAATATATTTCATTGATGACACAAGAGAAAGTCTTTTAGAATAAAAGATGCAGAATCTGTAATTCTTTTTCATTATTTAGACTCGGTAAACAAAAGTTGTACTATTAATTAAAGAGCACATATTTTCATGTTTTCTTTCTTTTAGAACATTTATAATTATATAAACCCACAGTTTTTTATTGGCTTCCAAACATGTTAACTTGTCAATGATAATTATCCTTAACATAATACAACCTACATATTACAATCAAAGTTTAGGACTTTTAAAAGCATATAATGAGGATAGAGTGTATTAACTCTGTCTTTTAAGTATGCTAGACATTTAAGTCAATACCGAATACAATTAATAACAATTTTAGATAATCAGAAAAAAGAACATGACTAGTGTTGCCCAAATAGCAACTGTGATCATCCCACTGAGGCTGTATATCGAACGACAGGCTGTTCTTTAAATCACTTGGCACCCAACCCTGACTTTTATTAAATAAATGCTTCTTATAAAATTCTACAGAGAATTGATTTCTGCATAACATCAGCTCTTCTCTTATAGAACCATAAATATGCTGTTTTCATGAACTGTGTATCTGACCTTGAAAATAAGGTCAGGATTCAAAGTTATTACATTTCAATTTCCTGAAAGAATGCCATGAAAATATATAGCCTCTTGTTACTGCCTGATTGTTAAATTTGATAGGGCAGTCATGAAAATAAATGCTGTCTTGCATCATCAGAGTTTAGATGTATCTGCATGGATCTAAAGAGAACCACTTAGAAGCCAAAATGAGAGAAGTGCCATAAGTAGAATCAGAAATTTAATTTAGTTTGTTTCTGATTTTTATTTATTTTCACAAAAATGGATGTTTGTGGTGCAATTTCTGGACATATTTCATGTAGGGCTCTGCTTGTGTTTTCTTAGAATAGAAGTTAAGTGAATAACAGAAGAAAGATGGTTGATAAAGACAGAACATGGGTTCTCTGATTTAGTTTCAACTGTGTTTAGTCATAGGACAATTAATTTTGTTATATGTGTTACCATATGTGTGTATTATGTTGATTTTTGAACAAAAAATTATCCACATGGTTCAAATACAGGTCTTTCTCTGATCAGACTATTAGGAAGATCTTATCATACATGAGACTGTTTAGTGTTACCTCCCAAGTTAAATAAGTGTGACCGTATGTGGTCTCAGCAGACTATAAAGCACATGTAAAGCCCTCTACTCAAAAATCTTTGGAAATATATCATTATAGCAGCAATGTGTTATTTCAGGCCTAGCTCAAGATTAAATTATTCTATTAAATAATATAACATGTACCTAGAAAACATGCATAACATGCATAAAAGTTGCATATAACTTATGTATCAAAATCATGGCTAATAATAAAACAAACATTGAGTGTTTGCTTCCTCAATTCTATCTTCATGCTTTCCCCTCAGAGGTAAACATGATTTTGAATTGTTTCCTTACCATCTACTGGCTGTAAATATAAGCCATCACATATGCATATGTTCCTAAACAATATTTTATTCATTTTTCCTATTTTAAATGGCATTACACAATATATTTTCTTAAGCACTTTATTTTTTTCCTCAGCCAACAATACCATCCTAAAATTCATACATATTGTTGAATGTAGCTTTTGTTTAATCTTTGTCAGTGTTATGTAATTATATTCCACTGTTTGACTGAATATGCTATCATTTATTTATACACTATTCTCTGATGGATATATGTGGGGTTTCCAGTTTCTCAGTATTACAAACAATACTGTTATGAATATCTTTACACTTGTTTGCTGGAGCACGGGTGTGGACATTTTCTTAGGTCCCCTATATGTTTGGCTTTTTTTTTTTTTTTTCGATACAGAGTCTTGCACCGTCGCCTGGGATGGAGCACAATGGTGCGATCTCGGTTCAATGCAACCTCCACCTCCCAGGTTCAAGCGATTCTCCTGCCTCTGCCTCCCTACTAACTGGGATTACAGGTCATGGCTCCCGGCTAATTTTTTGTATTGTTAGTAGAGATGGGGTTTTGCTATGTTGGCCAGGCTGATCTCGAAGTCTTGACCTCATGATCCACCTGCCTTGGCCTCCACAAGTGCTGGGATTACGGGCATGAGCCACCGCGCCTGGCAATGTTTGGTTTTAAAAGATAATGTCAGATTGTTTCTATTGTGTGAGAATCACTTTTTTTTCTGCCACCAGCAATACTTACCAGATCATATTACTTCTGCGCTTAACCAATATTTAGAATTATATGCATTGATAATAGACCCATTCAACGTCAATGCAATAGTACAAAGTTGATTTATAGGGCTTCACATTCCACATTGAAAATAACTTTTAAGAACTGCTACTTGAAAAGAGTATGATATATCCCTCCCTATTCAAAATACATGTGCATGATGTTAGATTTTCCTCATAAACATATCACAATACATTAAACACAGAAATAAAGGTTGAGAATCCGGTTGTCTCTTATTAAGCCAAACATTAATAGATTTGCAAAAATGTGAAGCAACGCTGTTCTTTCACTGAGTTAATTTTGTTTTGAAATCTATAGTACTTTTTATAAAATATATTTTTGTTAAAGTATAACCCATCTGTTATTTTGTGAAAGACAGTAACGATTTAATCTATTCTCATATCTGTATAATACACATATTTATTTAATAGACTCTTTTAGAGCAATTTTAAATATATGAAAAAGTTAGTTTTTAATGAAATTAAATTTTAAAAGTTATTATTTTAATGTTTATTGTTCAGTGTTTTAATTTTTTACAGTGTTAATTTATAGATAACCAAATATCAATAGATATAACCCATGAAAACAAAAATATATTTTGGGTCCTCAATAATTTTTGTTTTTGTTTGCCAGCTTTATTGAGATATAATTTATAAAACTAAAATTTACCTGTTTTAAGCACGTTATTCAATGATTTTGCCACATGCAAACTGCTGTGTAATCATCATTGCAGTCATAACATAAAACATTTTTATTTCCCCAAAAGTTCTTCCTCCTATCCATCCTGGCGAGCACTCATCTGCTTTGTATCAGTATATCTTTTTTATTTATTTATTTATTTTTATTTTTATTTTTTTTTGAGACGGAGTCTTGCTCTGTAGCCCCGGGCTGGAGTGCAGTGGCCGGATCTCAGCTCACTGCAAGCTCCACCTCCCGGGTTTACGCCATTCTCCTGGCTCAGCCTCCGGAGTAGCTGGGACTACAGGCGCCCGCCACCTCGCCCGGCTAGTTTTTTGTATTTTTAGTAGAGACGGGGTTTCACCATGTTAGCCAGGATGGTCTCGATCTCCTGACCTCGTGATCCGCCCGTCTCGGCCTCCCAAAGTGCTGGGATTACAGTATATCTTTGCCTTTTCTTGAATTTTAAGAAATTCAGTCATATAGTTTGCAGTGTTTTCATCTGGCTTCTTTCACTTTGAATACTTTCGAAGTTCATTCATACTGTTGCATCTATTAGCAATTTGTTCTTTTCACTGATGAGTAGTATTTTATTGTTTACCTATACCACCACTTCTTCACACATACATCAGTTGGTAGACATTAGTTTTCTTCAGTTTTTGGGTACTAAAAATAATGTTTTTACATGTATCCATGTCACATTTTTGCATAAAAATGTATTTTTTCTTTTGGGTTAAAAACCTAGAAATGGAATTTCTGGGACATATAATAAGTAATTGTTTAACATTATAAGAAACTTACAATGTTTTCCAAAGTAACTACCATTTTGCATTTTAACTAACGATGTATGAGAGTTTCAATTGTACCACATCATTTTCCAAAGTTGGTTTTGTCAATCATTTTAATTTTGGTCATTCTAGTATACATATTATAGCATTTACTATATCTTAGATTTACATTTCCCTAATGACTAATAATATTACATATCTTTTTATGTGTTTGCCACTTGTATATATTCTCTGGTGAAAAGTCTCTTTAACTCAACATTTTAAATATTGGACTCCATGCATTTTTATTACTGCATTATAAGGATTATAGTCATTTCAGGACTCCTCACTGATGCCAAAATCTGTGGATAATCAAGTACCTTATACAAAATGGCATAATACATACATACAAAATATGTACATCTTTCCACATACTTTAAATCATTTCTATATTACTTATAATATTTACAACAATGCAAATGGTATGTAAATTGTTGTTATACTTTTTTGTTGTATTGCTATTTTAATTTATTTATTTTTAGTATTTTCAAATTGGTTGGTTGACTCCACATATGCAGAACCTATGAATATGGAGGTTTGACTGTGTTTGTGTATTTAGGATATAAGTCCTTTCCTGAATATGTAGTTTTCAAATACTTTCTCCCATTCTCTGACTTGTTCATGTCCTTAACTGTGATTTTTGAAGAATATAAATTTTACATTTTGATAGAGTTTAATTTACTTGTTGTATCTTTCTTAAGAAATTCTTGCCCATTCAAAGCCACTTGGATTTTTCAAGTGTTCTATTTTACATGGTGTAATGTTTTTCCTGCTACTTTTATGTCCTCAATCTATTTGGAGTTAATTTTGGAATATAATCTGTGGAAAAGATCAATTTTTGTATTTTTGCGTATGGATGTCCAATTGTTTCACCACTTCAGTTTGAAAAAATTATTCTTTGACCACTGAGCCACCTTAGCACTTCGTTGAAAATTGGTTGGTCATATATGTGGAGGTTTGTTTATGAATTCCTTCTTCTGTTCTATTGATCTATGTATGCATTTATTACATCAAACTACATTGTCTAGATTATTGTAGCTTTACAGTAAGGTTTAAAATTATATAGTAAAAATCCTCCATCTTTGTTGTTGTTATAATTGTTTGATTTATTTTAGATCCATTGCATGTAAACATAAAATCTTAGTTTGTGAGTTTGTACAAAAAAAGAGTGATTTTAACTGGTATTTGTTGAATTCACAATCAATTTTGGGAAGGACTATCATCTAACAATATTGAGTCTTTGATTCATGTTTGGTTATATCTTTCCATGTCTTTGTACCTTTTAAAATTTTTCTTGAAAATATTTTGTGTATTGTACTATACATGTTTTGATCATATTTTGTCAATTTATCCCTAAGATTTTTCATTTTAATGTGATTTAAATGGTAGTTTTCTTTAAAAATTAATTTCCTATTTTTTGTTGCTGAAATATAGATATACCATTGATTTTGTACACTGAATTTGTATCCTGTGGATTGCTAAGTTACTTGTTTAGATCTTGTAACATTTTCTAGGTTACTTCAGATTTTCTACTTAAACTTTCATGTTATCTGTAAATAAAGACAGTTTTACATATATCTTTCCAATTATCATGTCTTTTATTTCTTTCTCTTGTATTATTTCCCAGAACTATGACCTTCAATGCAATGTTGAAGAAGTTGTGAGTAAACACCCTTGTCGTTTTTCAAATCTTAAGGGAAAGCCTTCAATTCTTCGTAATTCAGTATGATGCCATTCATGGTTTTTGTAGGCTCTAGGAATGAGTTTGCCTCAGTATCTCTCCTATGCTGAATCTATGCCTAGAAAAGTTTCCATACCTAGAAATGTTCTATATCTAGAAAGTATAAAAAGCATTAAAGAGTGATGGATTCCAAGGGTGGCTGCATGGGCATTAGCAGTCAGCTACATTCCCTGCCTTTGGGGATCTGACAGCCACAGTCTCATGGCCCCGCGAGATGGACATTTTTTGGAAGATACACAATGTAGCATTCTGTGAAATAATTTATATTTAAAAATCAGGACTCTCTCAAGGAGAATAGACTTTAGAAAAGCTACTGAGGGAGTGAGAATGCCATTTGGTTGTTGCAGTATTCAGGTGAAAGATGGTGATGGCTCGGATTTAATAGTAGTAGGTAGATATTGTGGGATTTAGAATACATTTTGAAGGTAAAGCTGAAGGGATTCACTGATGTATTTAATGTGGGATAACAGGGGAAGTAGAAAGTCAGAGATCTATCTACTTTTAACTTGAGGTGCAGGCTGCTAGAGGACAAGTAGGTTTTGGGGTGGTAAGTCCACAGTTCAGTCTTATATATGTAAAATTGTAAATACTTACTGGAGACCTAAATGGAGATGTTGAAGGAAATTGCCTATATTAGAGAAAGTGCACATTTTAGCCTGGTGAGCCTAACAATGTGGCTAAGAAAATAATAGAGGCTGTAACAGTACGGTATTATGCCCTCCCAAGGCTAGTATATTCACAGAAATGCCACCTCGTAAGTGTGGAGTCCAGTTTAACTTCCTCTATTTTTATTTAATATTATTTTTATAACATTACTGTCGATAAAAGCTCACTGCAAAAGTAGCATATAAATAATGTGCAAAAATTATAATAATCATGGGAGCAAATTGGCATAAAGTTAAAAAAAGAATTTTTGCTTTCCTTTGATCATACTGTGATTTGGAACAATAGTGAAAAGTCTTACAATTGTAAAAGAACGTCACTGTAGGAATTAAAGTAACTAAAAAATCCAGTAAATATAGATGTTGATATACCTTAACTACATTATCTCACTTGATATTTCAGCTGTAAAATGCTTTGCTTACTCAATATTAAATTTGAAAATGCAAGGATCATATGGTCCATTGGAAGACCACATGGTGTGCTGGGCAATGCAGTGTCCTGCTCCAGGATAGCCACAGAAACATTTTGTTGTAGCAAGTTCTTCATAATAAACTCAGTGGCTGCTTTGGTTCCCCTGATAGGACTGAATCAATTTCCTCACAAACATAGGCACTGATATAAATATGGCCACTATTCCATAAAGTTTAAAATTCAAATTCATGTCATTTTCTTTAATGGCATATCACTTAACATATTGTGCAAGCTTCCATGTTGCAGGTAAAAATACTGAACACTTATTTCTGAAGTGAATGTTTATGGTTTGTGATGTAAAGCATTCTAAAATTCTAAACATTCTAAAATATGTGTCAGATTCTGTGGAAACACAGAGCAGTAAATCCTGTAAGTCAGTTTTGATCTAAAATATACTGCCAGTCCTTATTTTCTTTGCAAGTTCCACTTAAGATTTCATGTAGTTGATGTTATGGAATAAAATGTAAGTGATTCCACACACACAAAATATTAGTTCCCATGTGTTAGAAGACCATCGTTTGTATTGAAACACTGGAATTCTTCATATGTGATGGATCCAGGCAATGTTAAACCTCCATCACCCTAATTTAATTTTAGGAAATCCAATTCATCGAGCACTTTCTTAATTTAGGTAAGATGATAGAAACTTTTATATCCGTTATATCATAGGACAATGTTTCCATGTTTTTGTTATTGTATAATTTATACACAACAAAATTCAGTATTTTAAAGTGTGCAGTTTCTGAAAGTTTTGACAATATATGCAGTTGTGAACTCAGCACAATAATCAAAAAATAGAGGTTCATCATGGCCCTAAATTTCCCCTTCCTTTATACACAATCTTGCCCTCCATTCTCAACCTATGGACACCATTGATTTGTGTCTTATTCCTGCAGATTGGTTTTCTAGAATGTGGTATAAACTAAACCATGTAGCATGTACCCTTTTGAGGCTGGCTTCTTTTACTTAACATGGTATATTTGATATTAGTCTACATTATTGATGTATCATTTGTGCATTTCTTGTTATTGCCAATTAGTATTCCATAATTTGATGCTTAACTTTAATTAAGCTGAGGTACTATGGTATACATATTCACATAACGTTTTGTGTGAAGAAATTTTTATTTTTAATTTGTTAAACAGCTAGGAATAGAATTTCTGGGTCATATGGTAAGCGTACATTTAATTTCATAAAAGACTGAAAAATTATTCTCTGAAGTGGTTGCTCCAGTTTGCATTCCCATTAATGATGTAGGAGAGCTCCAGTTGCTCTGTATTGTCACCAGTACTTGATATGGTCCTTATTTTATTTTTAAAGCCATTCTAATAGGTTGTGGTGGTATCTCATTGCAATTTTAATTAGTTCTGGTAAAATTTCAGTTGGTATCCTAAAAGAGGTTATGGATAGCCCGTATGTAGAAATTTCATATTCAAGTACTTTATTTTAGTTTTGGAAAGTTTAGTTAAGTTCTATGTCAATCAGTGTGCAAATAATACGATTAAGGTTTTTATTTCATCTCTCTGCTTCTCTCTCTTCATTGTTATGAAGTGTCATTCACAAAATGGCTACAATTCTGAAGCAGGGAAAAAGAGACTAGGGCTTTCCTAATAAATAATTTATATGATTGGATTTTGAATATTTGGGAAATTGCCAAATGACTTGTTATTTTTTTCATATCCTTGACACATGAAATATAACTTTGATATAGTTTGGATGTTTGTCTCCTCTAAATCTCATGTTGAAGTATGATCTCTGATGTTGGAGGTGGGGCATGGTGAGAGGTATTTGGGTGTTAACGGCTTTGGTGTCCTCCCCACAGTAATAAGTGAATTTTTGCTCTGTCAGTTCATGCAAGAGCTGATGGTTTTAAAAAAGCCTGGCCTCTCTCTTGCTCCCTCTCTTGCCATGTGATGTACCATTTCCCACTTTGCCTTCTTCCACCATGATTCTAAGCTTCCTGAGGACTCACCAGAAGCAGATGCCAGTATCATACCTCCTATAAATCCTGCAGACCAATGAACCAAAATAAACTTCTTTTCTTTATAAATTATCCAGCCTCAGATATTTCCTTACAACAATGCAAAATGGACCAGCACAACTTATTCAACTAAGAATATTTTTACCTGGCAATGAAGGCCAAAAGATCTTAGAGCAAACTTCATAGATAGATACATGAAAGAGCACCCATACAAATTTTCTACTTTTATGGACTTCAAAAAGGAGAACTTTTTTTATGTTAAAAATCTATTAAATTCCACTGCATAGGGATGAGTTATCAAAATTTATGGTTACCTAATAGGCTAGTACTTTCTGAGAGACAACTTAATGAAAGCATATCTCATTATAAATCCTCCAAAAGAGAATAAAAAAGAGCAAAATACTTTTTAAATTTTCTTATATTTTTCTAGGATCCATGGGGAAAAGTTTCATGGGATATGCAAGACAATTGCTTTAAGCTACCTATTGAATTTTTTGTCTTGCATTTGTTTTGGAGAGAATACATATCAAAAATGTAGGCACAACCAAAATCATTATGCTCAAGAAATACATTAAAGAATAAATGCATGTAGATTATGAAACCATTTTTGAAATGTTAATATAAGAAGAGGCATGCAAAGGTATCAGAACAAAACATAAAAATATGGGAAGTCAGATTTTTAAAATGCTCACATTATTTAAAACTTTCATTTAGTAAGGAAATTAATATAGGAACAATTTTATCAAAATTTATGAAAAATAAGCACTTACTCTTGTTAATAAAAACTACATAGGTGATTTGAGTGAAGACAATATGCCTTTCCTTTTACTTATAGAAAGGGCAAGGATATGCATCTGTTTGACTATAGTTAGTTTTGTTTGTTTTGAACTTATTGATTAAGGTAGTGTAAGATTTTTCTTAAAAAATTAATTATAAAATGCATTCATATAATTTGTGTACTCAATTATATTGTAATTAGTGTAATTATAAAGGAGATAGGGAGTGTGGTTCACCACATACCACCTGTGGTATTACTTACTCAACGTTATTTTAAATCCACTCACTTTTTAAAACTTAAATTCCGACTTCATCCTCATCTCAAGTAATAATATCTATAAAATCTTGTGTGTAAAATTTAACTCAATTATTTTTTATTTGCATTAAAATAAACACATTTTTCCTGTATACAATATTTGCTTATGAGCAAACTAAAATAATTTCCCATATCACTAGTAATGTACAGTATATCACTTACTGGTACAATACTAGAGTTATTTTCAGCACCAGTGTCTTTCTAAATTATGTTAACTGACATTGTAAGATATTTAAAATATAATAATGTATTTCATAATTTTAAAGAATAAGTTGTTTTTTGAAGCTTAAGACAAAATAGAAAATTGAAATCTATACATGTTTTTTATTTTTATGGTTATAGATTACAATTACATATATGTAATAAAATTTATATAGTAAGATTTTGCAACCTAAAAAGATGCCTAGGTGAGCAAAGAACAACTTTTAGAACTAAAGAATGGTAATATTATATTGGCATTGCATTTTAGTACAAAACTAATTTTTGACACATTCTTTAGGGACTAAAGAATCGCAGTTTTCCTGAATTTTATTAATTAGAGATGCTCCCTCCATATGTTGTGCCTATTCAAAATCATTATAACATTTACTCAAATTTTAATACAATATAGACATGTGTAAGTATGATCATGAATAGTTTTAAACTAGTTTTAATTGCTTCTAGTGTGGTGTGTACTTTTATAAAGCTCATATTTTAATGCGAACTTCAAACTTTGTTAAACCTTAGGTAATCATTTTTCCCCCAAATTGCTACATAAAAGCTAGAACTGTCAAAGAGAGAACAGATCGTGAAAAACAATCAAAACATCCCTGAGAAGACCTGCTTTTCATGCTTTAATAAATAGTTGAGTGTAACATAGTATCCTTCAAATTTTACTTAGCACCACACTTCTAGTGCCATAGCTCCATTTGACCCTATAAAATGCTGTTAATGGCTCTATTTACTATAATTTATTGCTACCAAGGTGGAAAGCCACAATGCTATGAAACTAGTAATGCAGCAATATGCAACCTCAAACTCTGTAACATGGCTATATTTTGAAATCATTAAAATGCAGATGAGGATTAAGCTAAAGACTGATTTTGTGATTGCTTTTAGGATATTGAATAGTTCTTAAAATATGCGTATGGGTGAATGTGTATAAATAACTTGCATATTAGCGTATTTTAAAATTGCTCTGATGGGGTGGGTGTTTTCTTCGGCCCATGATTTCCCAGTTATTTTTAAAATGTTCTGTGATTCATCAAGTAATCATTTAAGTCCCTGGTTTCCACTCTTATAATTATAAATATATAGCTCTCTACACTTTTTCCATGAATTTTCAGGTGTTACCTTTATGTGATATTTAAAATGTTCTAGAACTGAGAAGTGTTCCCATTATAACATTTTGCATCACCTGTTTGCATCATATTACTGTGGGGTATTTAAAATCAGTAGATATTATTGTTCCAGGCAAACTTTTTTAATGGTATCTATTCATATATGCATACATTAACAAATGCTTACATCTATATAAAATTTCTTGGATCAAAATCTTGACTTTGTGTTAACCTGTTCTTTCAGGATATGAATGAAAACATCTCTATGTCTAGAGAACATGCTTATTATCTACAGGACAAAGCACCACATTATCTAGTCTATTTCTACAGAAATTAAAATCTATTGAAACATTAAAATGTGATATTTCAAGGTAGAATTGATTTTTTTAGGAGAATTACACATATTCTTCATATTTGATAGTCACCCTCTCTCTGTTTGTAAAGGTTGCAAAATTTTTACCCTTTCTTTGGGCTTCCTGCTTTTACTTAGCTCAATGCCTCTTAGAGGCACTAAATGGACAAAAGAGGGTCCTTCACAAACCACTTAGTTTTCTTCCATTGCTCTATACCCATTGATCCATAGACACTGTATTTTTTACAAAATGTTATGGAGAAAATTATTACTTCTTACACTTGTTAGAATCAATGATAAAATTCTGGGAACATCTCAACATTATATTTCTCTTTTCACTCTAAATTGTCTCAACCACGCCAATGACCTCAACTACTTTATATATTCATCAATAGCTTTCAAAGATAAACATTCCCTTCTGACCACTTTTGAGCTACAGACTCTCCACTCTTCAGGTCCGCTTTGAAACACGTTAAACTTGGTATTTTCCAAACCCACGACTTTTTTCTCCTCAGCCTAATATGCTCCTGCCCTACTGTTCCCTTTCTGTGTTAATGGTATCACTACGGCACTTGAGTACTCTCTAAACAAATGCAGTCTTCTAGCTGACTTCTCGAATTTCAGTCTTGCTTTCTTCAGTTTTATTAACCACACTACAACGGAAATGTGATCTGTTTAAAAGATAAGTCTTAACCTACAATTCACTATTTTAGAAAAATTAATACTTCAGAAACATCTATAGATAAAGTTCAAACACCATGGAGGAGCATACAGTTCCTACCTCAGAGAGGTGGAGGGACAATCTTGCATACACCTTTCCTTGTACTCTTATCAACTCACTTCTGCCTTTGGGTTATGTTCAGCCATTGGGAAACATTGTAGGGGAACAGAGTCAAGGACCAGAGTTAGAAGAGGAGAACCATACTGCTTTAACTACTATAATTTTGTAACCCATTTTGATATACATATATATACACACACACACACACACACGTATACATATGTACATGCACACACACATATTTTTTTCCAGGAAGTGGAATCCTTCCAGCTTTTTTTTTTTTTTCAAAATTGCTCTGGCTATTTAGGCTTTTTTGTGGTTCCATATGAATGGTAGGATTATCTTTTAAATTTTTGTAAAAATTTACATTGATATTTTGATAGGGATTACATCGAATCAGAAGATGGCTTTGACATATATGGACATTTTAATGAATTAAAGTCTTCTAATCCATGAAGACAGGATATCTTTCTATATATTTGTGTCTTTTAAAATTACTTCAATAAATGTTTAATAGTTTTCAGTGTATAAGTCTTTTACATCCTGGTTAAGTTATTCCTAGATACTTTATTATTTTTAATGCTATTGTATATGGAATTTTTAAAAGTTTTTTTGAACATTTCATTGTTAGTGTGTATAGAAACACAACTTATTTTGAATATCAATTTTTATCTGCATGTTTACTGAATTGTTCATTATTTCTTCCAGTTGTATGTATGTGTGCATGTGTGTGTGCAGGCAGCAACCTTAGGGTTTTCTACAAATAAATTTATAAAATTCTGTCATTTGCAAATAGAGATGATTTAATTTCTTCATTTTTAGTTTGGATGTCATTTATTTCTTTTTCTCGACTTTTTACCCTGGCTAGGTTCTCATTGAATAGAAGTGATGAAAGTGAGCATCCTTACCTGCTCCTAATCTTAAAGGAAAAGCTTTCAGTTTTTCACCACTGAGTATGATGTTAGTTGTGGACTTTTCATGTATGACCTTTATTATATGAAGGTAAATTCTCTCTATACCAGTTTGTTAAGAGTTTTTATCATAAAAGAGTGTTGAATGGAACAGAATAGAGCATAGAAAAGTATGCACATGGGTACAGTTAACTGATCTTTGAAAATAGTATAAAAAATAAACACAACAGGGGAAGAATTGTCTCTACAACAAATGGTGTTTGGAAAACTGAATATCACATGCAATATATTGAAATTAGAACCTTGTCTTATACCATACATAAAAAAGATACAAAATTATTAAAGATTTAACCATAAGATTGAAAACAGTAAGAGTCATAAAAGAATACATGGGGGGATCTTCCTGACATTAGTCTTGGCAATGAGTTTTTGTATATGACACTAAAATCACAAACAACAAAAGTCAAAACATAGACAAGTGGTACCACATCAAACTAAAAAGCTTTGTACAGTAATGGAGCCAATCAACAGAGTTTAAAGTCACTCAACAGAATGGTAGAAAATATTTGCAAACTACATATCTCACAAGGGTTAATATCCATATATATAAGGAATATCCACTATTCAATAGCAAAGACACAAGTAACCTGATTTAAAAATAGACAATAGACTTGAATAGTCATTTCTTCAAAGGAGACAAACAAATAGCTCACAGGTATATTAAAAGATGCTCAGTGTCACTAATCATCAGGGAAATGCAAATTAAAAACATGATGAGATACCACTTTAACCCTTTAGGATGACCACTATCCAAAACAGAAAAAAATAAAAGATAAATGTTGGCAATGATTTGGAAAATTACAGTCTTTGTACGCTATTTTTGGGAATGTAAAATGGTGCAGCTGCTATGAAAAATAGTCCAGAGGTTTCTCTAAATTAAAAATAGAACTATCATATGATTCAGAAATGCCACTTCTGGGTATATATCCAAAAGAACTGAAATCGGGATTTTGAAGAGATATTGGTACTTCCATGTTTATTATGCTAATATTCAAAATAGCCAAGATATGGAAGCCACATGAATCTCTATTGAAAGATGAATGAAAAAATTGTGGCATATACACACAATGAAGTCCTGTTCAGTTTTAATAAAGAAGAAAATCCTGAAATATGGGACAACATGGATTAACCTGGGGGGCATTACGCTAAGCGAAATAAACTAGTTACAGAAGGACAAATACCACATGATTCCACTTATATGAGGCATACAAAATAGTCAAACTCATAGAAACAGAGAGTAGAATGGTGGTTGTCCAGGGCTGGAGTGAGAGGGAAATGGGTAGGTGCTGTTTAATGGCTATGACGTTTCAGTTTCAGTTATGCAAGATGAAATAAATTGTAGTGGATTATTGTGTAACATCGTACCTATCATTAACTGTTCTGTATTGTGCACTTAAAATTTGTTAATAGGGTAGAATTTATCTTAAGGGTTCTTATCACAACTTAAAACAAAACAAAAACAACATACGAAGAGAGAGAGAAACTAGGGAGAAAGATCTCTTTCCTTGTCTTTTGAAATTACTGCATGTTCTTTGTGGTTCCTACTAAGATGGGACAGAGCTGTCCCATTTTTCCAAAGCTGTCCTCAGCTTACGCAAGGTTTCCTCCTCTCTTTGTACCTCCAGCTCAAAGAGTGGTAATAATTTCCTGCAGTTCCTAATCTCTGGGCCTTTGCTCATTCATTTTTTTTGTCCTCCTTGCACCTCAATCACCTTTTATTCTAGCTGTTATTCCTCACTTACCTGACTGGAATGGGCTCCCTTTACCTGACTGAAACTTGAATGATAGAATTTTTATGTAAGTACCTCTCAATCTGATCTCAGTGATTAAAAGTAAGGACCTTATTAGAGCCAGGCTTGCCTCATCTATATAATCATTAGTCATTTGGGCAAATCCTTCACAACTTTCTGGGCCTCTTTTTCCTCATCTGACTATCTGGGGATTCTAACACCTGCCCCACAGGATGGTAAAGGATTAATTTAGAATTAATTTAGAAATAATTTAGAATTTAGAATTAAATGCATATTCATCACAGTACCTAGCATCTGGAAAGCACTCACTACCTGGCATGTTGTTGTTCCTTCAAGGACTATACTACCACAGCTGATGCACTCTTGAAAGCACCACCTCTTGGCTGGAGGCCAACCAACACACAACTAGTACACTTGACAAAAATACAACCAAGGACCCTCAGAAATTCCACTTCACTCCCCTGCTACTTCCATTGGGGCAGGTGCTAGTATCCATGGCTGAGAGATCTGAAGATGAATCACATCACAGGGCTCTTTGTAAACATTCCGCAGTACAAGTCCAGAGCTCAGTATCTCTGCTTGGTGGCTAATCCAGAAGAGAAATAACACTCACTGCAGTTCAGCTTTCAGGACGCCCCATCCCTAGGGAAAAGAGGAGAGCACTTCATCAGGGGAGTACCCCATCGGACAAAAGAATCTGGACAGCAGCCCTTGAGTCCCAGATCTTCCATCTGACATAGTCTTCCCAAATGAAAAGGAACCAGAAAAACAATTCTTGGTAATATGACAAAACAAGGTTCTTTATCTCCCCCCCAAATATTACACTAGCTCACAAGCCATGGATCCAAACCAAGACAAAACCTCTGAATTGCCAGAAAAAGAATTCAAAAGGTCAAAAATTAAGCCAATCTAGGGTTTCGAATTAACCCAATACAACAAAGACAAAGAAAATAATTTAAAAAAAAAAACAAAGGAACAAAGCCTCCAAGAAGTTTGAGGTTATGTTTAATGACAAAACCTAAGAATAATTGGTGTTCCCAAGGAAGAAGATCAATCTAAAAGTTTGGAAAACTTGTTTGAAGGAATAACTGAAGAAAACTTCCCTGGTTTTGCTAGAGATCTAGACATTCAAATATAAGAAGCTCAAAGAACACCTGGGAAATTCATTGCTAAAAGATCATTGCCTAGGCACATAGTCGTCAGGTTACCTAAAGTCAGGACTTCGGAAAGAATGTTAAGAGCTGTGAGGCAAAAGCCTCAGGTAACCAATAAAGGAAAACTATCAGATTAATGGCAGATTTCTCAGCAGAAACCCAGCAAGCTAGAAGGGATCACAGTCATATTTTTAGCTTCCTTAAGCAAAATAATTATCAGCCAAGAATTTTGTATCTAGCGAAATTAAGCTTTGTAAATGAAAGAAAGATAAAGTCTTTTAAAGACAAACAAATGCTGAGAGAATCTGCCACTATCAAGTCAGCACTACAATAACTGCAAAAAGGAGTTCTAAATCTTGAAACAAATCTTCAAAACATACCAAAATAGTATCTCCTTAAAGCATAAATCTCACAGGATCTATAAAATAACAACAGAATGAAAAAAATCCAAAGTATTCAGGCAAGAAATAGCATGACGAATATAATAGTAGCGCAAATCTCAATACTAACATTGAATTTAAATGGCCTAAATGCTCCACTTAAAAGATACAGAATGGCAGATGGAAAAGATTTCACCAACTAAGTACCTGCTCTCTTCAAGAGACTCACGTAACACATAAGGACTCACATAAACTTAAGGTAAATGGGTTGAAAAAGATATTCCATGCAAATGGATACCAAAAGCAAGCAGGAACAGCTATTCTTATATCAGACAAAACAAACTTTAAAGCAGCAGCAGTTGACAAAGACAAAGAGGGACATTATATAATAATAAAAGGACTAGTCCAACAGGAAAATATCACGATCTTAAATATATATGCACCTAACATTGTAGCTCCCAAATTTATAAAACAATTACCGCTAGACCTAAGAAATGAGATAGCAACACAATAATAGTAGAGGACTTTAATAATCCACTGGCAGCACTAGATAGGTCATCCAGACAGAAAGCCAACAAAGAAACAATGGACTTAAACTATACCCTAGAACAAACGGGCTTAACAGATATTTGCAGAACATTCTACCCAACAACTGCAGAATATATATTCTATTCATCAGCACATGGAACATTCTCCAAGATAGACCACATGTTAGACCACAAAACAAGTCTCAACATATTTAAAAAATCAAAATTATAGCAAGTGCTCTCTCACACCACAGTGGAATAAAATTGAAAATAAACTCCAAAAGGAACTCTCAAAACCAAGCAAGCACATGGAAATTAAATAACCTGCTCCTGTATGATCATTAGGTCAACCATGAAAGCAAGATGGAAATTTAAAAATTCTTTGAACTGAATGATAATAGTGACACAACCTATCAAAACCTCTGGGATATAGCAAAGGCAGTACAAAGAGAGATGTTCATAGCATTAAATGCCTACATCAAAAAGCTAGAAAGAGCACAAATAGACAATCTAAGGTCTAACTCAAGGAGCTAGAGAAACAAAAACAAACCAAATCCAAACCTAGCAGAGGAAGAGAAATAAAGATCAGAGCAGAACTAAATGAAATGGAAATAACAGTAACATAAAAATACAAAAGATAAATGAAACAAAATGTTGGTTCTTTGAAAAGAAAATTAAAATTGATAGACTATTGATAAGATTAACCAAGGAAAGTAAAGAGAAGATTCAAATAAGTTCAATAGAAATAAAACAGGAGATATTACAACCAATACCACAGAAATACAAAAGATTATTCAAGACTACTATGAATACCTTTATGTGCATAAACTAGTAAACCTAGAGGAAATAAACAAATCCCTGGAAATATACAACCATCTTAGATTAAACCAGGAAGACATAGAAACTCTGAACAGACCAATAACAAGCAGTGAGACTGAAATGGTAATAAAAAAATTGCCAATAAAAAAAGTCCAGGACGACCTGAATTCACAGCTGAATTCCATCAGACATTCAAAGAAGAATTGATACCAATAAGAAAAAGAAAACTACAGACCAATGTCTCTGATGAACATAGATGCAAAAATCCTCAACAAAATACTAGCTAACCAAACCCAACAGCATATCAAAAAGATAATCCACCATGATCATTATATCAAAAAGATAATCCACCATTATCATTATATCAAAAAATAATCCACCATGATTAAGTGGGTTTCATACAAGGGATGCAGGGAAGGCCTAACATCCACAAGTCAACAAATGTGATACACCACATAAACAGAATTAAAAATGAAAATCACATGATCATCTCAATAGATACAGGAAAGCATTTGACAAAATTCAGCATCCCTTTATGATTAAAACTCTCCTCAAAATTGAGAAGGGACATACCTTATGGTAATAAAACCCATCCATGACAAATCCATAGCCAACATTATACTGAATGGGGAAAAGTTGAAAGTATTCCTCCTGAGAACTGGAACAAGACAAGGATGCCCATTTTCACCACTTCTATTCAACATAGCACTGGAAGTCCTAGCCAGAGCAAACAGACAAGATAAAGAAATGAAGATCATTTAAATCAGTAAAGATGAAGTCAAACTGTCATTGTTTGCTGATGATATGATCATATACCTTGAAAACACAAAAGACTTATCCAAAAAGTTCCTATAGCTGAAAAATGAATTCAGCAAAGTTTCAGGATATGAAATTAATGTACACAAATCAGTAGCCCTGCTATACACCAACAGTGACCAAGCTAAGAAACAAAGTAAGAACTCATCTCTTTTTACAATAGCTGCAAAAAACAAACAAACAAACAAACTTAGGAGTACACTTAACCAAGGACGTGAAAGATCTCTACAAGGAAAACTACAAAACACTGCTGAAAAAAAATCATAGATGACACAAACAAATGGAAACACATCCCATGCTCGTGGATGGGAAGAATCAGTATTGTGAAAATGACCACAATGCCACAAGCAATCTGCAAATTCAATGCAATTCCCATCAAAATACCACAATCACCTTTCAAATAACTAGAAACAACAATCTTAAAATTCTTGTGGAACCAAAAAGAGCCCATATAGTCAAAGCAAGACTAGGCAAAAAGAACAAATCTGGAGGCATTGCATTACCCCAATTCAAACTATACTATAAGGCTATAGTCACCAAAACAGCATGGTACTCGTTTAATAACAGGCATATAGACCAATGGAACAGCATAGAAACCCCAGAAATAGAGTCAAATGTTTACAGTCAACTGATCTTAGACAAAGCAAACAAAAATATAAAATGAGAAAAGGTTACCTTATTCAACGAATGATGATGGAGTAACTGACAAGCCACAAGTAGAAAAATGAAACTGGATCCTCACTCACCTTATACAAATATCAACTCAAGATAGATAAAAGACTTAAATCTAACACCTGAAAACATAAAAATTACAGAAGATACATTGGAAAAACCCTTCTAGACATTGGCTTAGGCAAAGACTTCATGACCGAGAATCCAAAAGCGAAGGCAACAAAAGTAAAGATAAATAGATGGGACTTAATTTAACTAAAGAGCTTCCTGAACAGAAACAAATAATGAGCAGAGTAAACAGACAACCCACAGAGTGGGAGAAACCTTCACGACCTATACGTCCAACAAAGGACTAATATCCAGCACTTACAAGGAACTCAAACAAATCAGCAAGAAAAAATAAATCCCATCAAAAGTGGACATGTATAGACAATTCTCAAAAGAAGATATATAAATGGCCAACAAACACATGAGAAAATGCCCAATATCACTAATTATCAGGAAAAGGCAAATTAAAACCACAATGCAACACCACCTTACTTCTTTAAGAATGGCCATAATCAAAAAGTTAAAAAATAATAGATGATAGTGTGGATGTGGTAAAAAAGGGAACACTTTTACACTGTTGGGAATGTAAACTAATAAACCCACTATGGAAAACAATGTGGAAATTCCTTAAAGAATTAAGAGTAGATCTAGCATTTGATCCAGCAATTCCACTACTGGGTATTTACTCTGAGGAAAATAAGTCATTATATGAAAAGATACTTGCACAGACATATTTATAGCAGCAAAATTTGCAATTGAAAAAATAAAGTACCAGCTCAAATGCCCATTAATCAAGGAGTGGATAAAGAAAATGTGATACAAATACACACACACACACGTGTGTGTGTGTGTCTATGTGTATATACTACTCAGCCATAAAAAGGAATGAAATAATGGCACTTGCAGCAACCCAGATGGAATTTGAGACCACTATTTAAAGCGAGGTTAACTAGAATGGAAAACCAAACATAATATATTCTTACTCATAAGTGGGCACTAAGCTATGAAGATACAAAGACGTAAGAATGACATAATGGAGTTTGGGGTTTCAGGGGAAAGAGTGGGAGGGAGTGAGGAATAAATGACAACACTTTGGGTACAGTGTACAGTGCTCAGGTGATGGGTACCCCAAAATCTCAGAAATCACCACTAAAGAACTTATTCATGTAATCAGACACTACCTGTTCCCCCAAAACCTATTGAAATAAATAAAAAAAAAATAAGTTCAAAAGATCTACTGCACATCAAATAAATAAATAAATACATAAATAAATAATAAATAGGTAAATACAATGTTATTCAAAATTAACACCAAATCTTCTTGGCTTGTTGTTTGCAGAATCTATTATTTTATTCTTTTTAAAATTAAAAATATATAATTGCGTTTCTCTACCTGGCACTATTCTTGTAAAATTTTCTGATTTCTTAAAAGTAACTGACATATCTTCACGTCTGTGTTACCACAATGCCCTGGAATAAATTTCTTCTGGCAGTAGAACTTAAACTCATTTAGAGTAGGGAAGTGGTCTTGCAAAATTTCTTCACCTTTTGGATTTCAATTATTTTTGATCAATGTTGATTTACACTTTAGTCCAAAGTTCAAGTTCTTGGCAGAGGAGATTGATTCTAATTCTTGTGTTGTAGAAATGATGCATTCTGACTTCTATGAATGTGGCGCACACACACACACACACACACACACACACACACACTTACTTCACCTTACATATCCAAGAAAAGAAGACTAGTGGAGGATAACTTTCTCAAATATCTTTCCTCACTGATTGCAATTCTAGAAATTATCAGAGGAGCAGAGTGTCTTTTTTTTCCTTAACCTTTTTTCAATTTAAAGGCAATGAGGAAAAGAGCGAATAGACTACTGAGTGACTACCAGGTAAAAAGTACCCACTGATTAAGAATTTCTATGCAAGACCTTGACTTCACATATGTGAGACTTATTTTTGTGTGTACCCATGTCGAAGAAATGAATTTTGCCCCTAGATATAAGAAAGCTCATTTTCTTTTTGTTTTCACTAAATTACTAATTTTTTGTGTGTGTATGTGTGAATTGAATAACTAAAAAATCTCATATCCTTCCTAGAGTGATTACATGCCTAAGAGAAAAGCTGTAAAGAAATTTCAGGAAAATAAATATGAACATTCCTATTATCCTGTACACATCTGGACACTGCAAAAACTTGAACCTTCCATAGATATTATTAACCATGAATAGACAACACATTTCTATCAATGGCTGGCAACGTAGTCAATCTTTAATATTTCATTGAATGAGCTATATAAAAATCATCTTTATTGTGGTTGATGCTTTGTTATTTTTATTTTTGAAAACCACAAACTTGCTGTAAATTTTCTTTGCCAGGGAAAATGCTTTAATTCTATTTAACTAATTCTATTGGTTATATTTAATTTCAACTAAAGATAAATAATACCCTAAAGCTAATTAAAATAAAATGAAATAAAATAGATTGTTAATGAGTTAAACCTTAGATAATATAAAATTGCATGATTTCCTGTTTGCTTTTTTGCACAGGAAAACGCTAGGTGTGATTTAATTCCAGCAATCAATGAAATTCATGTGTTTGTTTTATAGCTGTCCTCATACTTCATGGTTGTTTTTAAATTGGCAACTTTCTTCTGTTATTAAGCCACTGTTATGGTTAAATAGTAACTACCAGGGAGCCAAGGGAGTCATTATAATACATTCATATTATTTGTTAATTTTCCTGATTATTGAAGAAGTATTTATTCAGTGTAGGAAATCAAGATTACTGAAAGAAGTATTTAAAAATAAAAATCACCTGTTATTCCAACTCTCAGAAATACATGATTTTGCAAGTTTAAAACACCTGTATACATCTAAATCTACATATACACACATGTACCAATGTATAAAGGTATCTCTTTTTTATTTTTGGAAACAGGGTCTCAATATGCTGCTCAGGCTGGTGTCCAACTCCTGGCCTGAAGTGATCTCCCATCGTGGTCTCTCAAGCTCCTGAGTTAAATTAAACCTTAAGGCCATGACATGTAGCCAGACATTTCTTACATTGTAAAACTTCTTCAGTGACTTAATATATTAAGGTTTTTTAGTTCTTATATATTTCTAATTTATTTTACTAATGATTTGAGTGACAATTAGCTACCTTCATATACAACAGTTTGAAAAGATGTCAGTATTTATAACTTTAAAAGATTTCCAAGGTCAGTTTTTTTATTGCTGTGGGGCAAATACAGTTAAACAGAATTCATTACTCTAAAACTTCTCAGAGGCATTCATATGCTACTATGTCTTGTGAATTTTCAAAGGAAATATAATATAATCTTCCTCAACTTATTTTATCATGAAATCCTGCCCTTTTTTCCTAGGAGCATCTTATGGGACTATATTTCCTTCAAACACAATTGGGAAAATGCTGACTCAGGCATCTGGCCAGATTTTCAAAGAGAGGTTAGATCTTGAGAGTGAATTCTTTAAATAATTGACTTTAGCCTTATTGTGGTGTTCAGGCATTCTGAAATACAGTGGATCTTTCCTGAAAAGATTGCTATTTTGACTTGTGACTATAGATTTGTCTTTTGAGTACAATTTCATTCATACTTTTGCCACTGATATTAATCTGGCACCATTTCTGGTACATAATATGACATAATAAAAATACATTGATTATATAAATAGATTGTTAGTAATGTTTAAGATTATGAAGAGTATAATGATAACTATTGTGATGAACTGAAGGAGGAGGTAGACGAGGAGGTTATCATTTATTTATTTAGTTCACAACTATTATAGTAGGAATTATATATATATATATATACACACACACACACACACACATGTAATTTAATCTCCTACATAATCACCTCCCCTCCTTGGCATAGGTATCCCTTTCCAACTTACGGATGTAGAAACCAAAGAGTATGTTTGAGTAACTGGTCCAAAGTTATATGGATAGTAAGCCAAATATTTCGTGAATATTATGGCTAATTCTATAGTTTCTGAGTATTTTAGCTGCTGTTTAATCATTATTCAACATATCAATAAATGGAAGGAACATAGCAAAAACACACACACAGACAAACACACACACACACACACACACACAGTTGGCCCTTGAAAAATGCAGAAATTAAGGACGCCATCCCTTGCCCAGTTGAAAACTGCGTATAATTTTTGGCTTTGCTAAAACTTAACTACTAATAGCCTACTGTTGACCAGAAGCCTTACCAATAACATAAACACCCAATTTATACATATTTGTATGTTATATGTATTATACATTGTATTCTTACCATAAAGTAAGTTAGAAAAATGAAACTTTTATTTATAAAATCATAAATAAAAATATATTTACTCTGAAAGTGGATTATCATAAAGGTCTTCATCCTCATCGTTGATATGTTGAGTAGGCCGAGGAGGAGGAGGAAGAGAAGCAGTTACTCTTGCTCTTTTAGGGGTCAGAAGTCAGAAGAGGTGGAGGAGGTGGAAAGGGTGATATAATTTTCATTGAAAAATTTTTGAGTCTACATGGGTCTTCACAGTTCAAGCCCCTGTTGTTCAAGGGTCAACAGTATGTACTCTTAAGCTATTTAGGATCATGGAATGATGTAAAATTCTAACATGAATAATTAAATAATAAAAATAACTTGAATAATTGAAGAGTTCATAAACCTCACTAATGAAGGTGGAGACTAAGTCCTAGAAAATTCAAATAATTGAATTTCTCAAATTCTGACTGATGTCTTCAAAATAATTGTTAAACAGACAATGGAATATTAAAATCATGTGAGATATAAATCATACTAATAAAATGAACATGTCTAGAAGCATAACTTATCTAAAGAATATGAACATAATTTTGCATTTACCTCTGTGTTATTATCTAGCCTGCTTCTTCTGTTGCCTGTGGAGAAGCAAGCCCAATCCCAAACTTTTTGCTTACCATCCTCTGGCTTTGGTTTACTAGTTGTATTACTCCAGTCTCTCATGGCTATAAAGAAACAGCTGAGACTGGGTAATTTATAAGGAAAAGAGGTTTAATTAGCTCATGGTTCTGCAGCCTGTACAGAAAACATGACAGCCGCTCAATTTCTGGGGAGGCCTCAGAAATCTTACAATCATGGCAGAATGCGAAGGGGAAGCCATTATTTCACGTGGCCAGAACAGAAGAAATATAAAGAGGGGAGAGGTGCTACACACTTTTAAACAACCAGATCTTGTAAGAACTCTATCATGAGAACAGCACCAGAGGGGTGGTGATAAGCCATTCATGAGAAACCACCCCCATGATCCAATCACTTCCCAACAGGCTCCACCTCCAGCATTGGGGATTACATTTCCACATGAGATTTGAGTAAGGACACATATCTGAACCAGATCACTCCACCCTTGATCCTTTCCAAATCTCATGTTCTTCTCACATTGCAAAATACAATCATGCCTTCTCAATAACCCTCAAAGTCTTAACTCATTCCAGCATTAACTCAAAAGTCCAAAGTTCAAAATCTCATCTGAGACAAGGCAAGACCCTTTAGTCTATGAGACTGTAAAATCAAAAACAAGCTGGTTACTTCCAAGATACAATGGTGATAAAAACATTGGGTAAATAATCCTGTTCCAAATGGGAGACATCAGCCAAAAGAAAGGGGTTACTGGCCCCTTGCACTTCCAAAACCCAGCAGGGAAGTCATAAATCTTAAGACTCCAAAATAATCTTTGACTCCATGTCCTATATCCAGGGCAAACTTGTGCAAGGGGTGGGCTCCAAAAGCTTTGGGCAGCTCTGCCCCTGTGGCTTTCCAGGGTTCATCCTCCAAAGCTGCTCTTAAGGGCTGGCACTGAGTGCCTGTGACTTTTCCAGGCTGAGTGCAAGCTGCTGGTGGATCTATCATTTTGAGGTCTGGAGTATAGCAGCCCTCCTCTCACAGCTCCACTAAGTAGTGCTTCAGAGGGGACTCTGAATGGGGGCTTTAACCCCATGTTTCCCCTCTGCACTACCCGCGTAGAAGTTCTCCATGAGGGCTCCACTCCTGCAGCAGGATTCTCTCTGGACACCCAGGCTTTTCCACACATCCCCTGAAGTCTAGAAAGAAGCTCCAAAGCCTCAACTCTTGTACTCTGTGCACCCACAGGCTTAACATCATGTGGAAGCTACTAAGGCTTATGTCTTGTACCCTCTGAAGAAGCGGACTGAGCCGTATGTGGACCCCTTTCAGCCACGGCTGGAGCTGCAGTGGTTGGGACTTGAGAAGCAGTGTCCCCAGACTGTACAGGTCAACAGTGCCCTGAGCCTGGACCAGGAAACCATTCTTTCCTTCTAGGCCTCTGGACTATGATGGGTGGGGCTTGCCATGAAGATCTCTGAAATGCCTTTGAGGCCCTTTCCCATTGTCTTGGCTATTAGCAATTAGCAAGTGGTCTGTCTTTTTTTTTTTTTTTTTAAATTTATTTATTATTATTATACTTTAAGTTGTAGGGTACATGTGCATAACGTGCAGGTTTGTTACATATGTATACTTGTGCCATGTTGGTGTGCTGCACCCATCAACTCGTCATTTACATCAGGTGTAACTCCCAATGCAATCCCTCCCCCCTCCCCCCTCCCCATGATAGGCCCCGGTGTGTGATGTTCCCCTTCCCGAGTCCAAGTGATCTCATTGTTCAGTTAGGTGGGTCTGTCTTTACTTATGGAAATTTCTACAGCCAGCTTGAAATTCTCCCCTAAAAATGGGCTTTTCTTTTCTACAACAGGGCTGAGCTGGAAATTTTTCAAACTTTTTATACTTTGCTTCTCCTTCAAATGTAAGTTCCAGTTTTATGTCATTCCTTTGCTCATGCTTATGAGCATAGGATGTTAGAACAGCCTGACTATATCTTGAATGCTTTTCTGCTTAGAAATGTATTCCACCAGATACCCTAAATCATACTCTCAAGTTCAAAGTTCCACAGATCTCTAGGGCAGGGACACAATGTTGTCAGGTTCTTTACTGACTCAGAGCAAAAGTGACCTTTATTCCAGCTCCCAATAAGTTTCTAATTTCTCTCTGAGATCTCCTCAGTCCGGACTTCACTATCCATATCACTATCAGCATTTTGGTCACAACAATTTAACAAATCTTTAAGAAGTTCCAAACTTTCCCTCACTTTCCTGTCTTCTTCTGAGTCCCCCTCCAGTCTTCCAACATCTGCCCATACCCAGTTCCAAAGCCAATTCCATGTTTTCAGGTATCTCTATCACAATACCTCACTACTGGTAGCAAGTTTTGTATTCCTTCTCACATTGCTATAAAGAAAATACTGGAGACCAGGTAATTTATAAAGAAAAGAAGTTTAATTGGCTCATGGTCCTGCAGGCTGTACAGGAAGCATGGTGGTATCTGCTTGGCTTCTAGGGACACCTACAATCACGACAGAAGATAAAGGGGGAGCCAGCATTTCACATGTCCAGAGCAGGAGGAAGAGAGAGGGGGAAAGCTACTATACTTTTTAACAACCAGATCTTGTGAGAACTGTATCATAAGAATACCACTAGGAGGATAGTGCTAACCATTTACGAGAAACTGCCCCTATGATCCAACCACCTACCACTAGATCGCAAGTCCAGCATTGGGAATTACCCTTCAACATAAGATTTGGATACGGACACAGATCCAAACCATATCACTATTTCTCTTTCACACATATGTGTTATTAGTGTATTGATTATTTTTGTTTTAGGAATATGTAAACATGTGGGATAACCATATAGAGTCTTTGCAACTAGTTTTATTCACTCATTACATTACCATAATTCATCCACATTTATGGTTACAGTTGTAACTTTTATTAATTTTCACTGTTAGGTAATATTTCATTGTGTGAACACTATTTTTTGTCTAGTCTACTGTAGAAAGACTTGAATAATAGTTTCATTTCTGGGAATTTCAGTGTTTATTAAAAATATACTGACAGTAATTTATTTTTAAATATATAAATGGGCACATTACAGAGTGTCTCCTTTATTCTTCATGTATCCCAAACTCTATATTTTTCTATATCCTTGACTTTCTGTGCTACAATTTTTAGCTAACTAATATTATTTCTTTGGTTGTGTCTTTATAAAACATTTGGTTACTTTCAAACTTGTCATGTGAGATCATCTTAGTGTTGGAAACCATTTTTTTTTTTTTTTTTTTTACTATGCATATGGATTATTTTACATTCTGGTATCTCCACATGGACAGTCAAACTGTCTCTGTTTCAGTTGAAATTTGGAGCTCCTGGTATCAGTGTCTGCCCTCAAAGCAACCTGACCTTTCCAGTGTGCAAAGACTGCCCTGGTCTAAGCTCACACGTCACTTTTCAGAAGTTCCTCAGTATCATAATGGGAAGGTTTTCTTTACTTATTGTGGGCCCAGTAATCCACTTGACGTGATCTTTCTACTAAGATCTAATCAACTTTTTCAAAATTTATTTATTCTAGCAGATAATTCTTCAGAATTTTTAATCCACCATATTGCTATTAACTAGCAATTTGATGCTTCATCCTGATCTTGACCCCTCTTGGGATTTTGATAATGGTGCTAGCTGTATTCTTGTACAAATGCAACTTGTTCAGAGCATTGTGGCCTGGCTTTGTCTATGACACAAATTCAAAGGTTGTGCCTACGAAGGTCTAACAAATTCAGTTATTAAGAGTGATGTAAAGAGTGTATTTTTGAGAAGACTGTTTTCCAGCTACTACATGTACTTTCCTGTAACCTCTCTTCCAGAAGATTACCTACTTTATAGTTACTTGCCTCTGAAATTTCACACAGAAATTTGTGATAGCCAAACTCCAAGAAGAGAGATTTTTTTAATGGCTCTGTAAACATGTTGTAAATATGTGGTGGAGGGTGGTTGTGTGAAGAAGAAAAAGAAAGATACTTTCCCTGGTCTGGTGAGGGAAACGAAATATTCTATTTTATTACATTTCTGAGAGATTAAGCAGTAAGAGAAGCCAGTTGTATGTTATATCTCAGGTGATTCAAGCTTAAGTCCTGGGCTTCCCTTCGTAAATCTTCCTTTATCCAACAGAAGTGAAGGAAGCAGATTACAATAGGATGGCAAGGGATTACTGTGGACCGGGATGCTGGAGGGATTAGCGGGGGTTATATGGTAGTGTTTGAGCCATGATTCTAAAATTGTTGGTCACAAACTCTTGGTCATATGCATTGCATATAGGATTCATATGTAGGAGTTATAATGTTAGAAAAATTTCAATCGAGTTTTAGAGTCTAATAACTCTAGTAGAATAATTTTGTTTCACTTTTGTTCAAAACATTTGAAAAATATTGTATCATTTGCTTGTCACCATTTTTTGGGACCATGTGATCCTCACAATTGTGGAGAACATTTACAAGTAGAAGAAAGAATTTCTTTCCAGGGGAAGGAGATGAAGTCAGAGGAGTTTGTAAAAATCCATTTATGGAGAGATACTCATACCACCTATTCTAGCCATTCTTGTGTAAATCAAAATAATAAGTGTTTACTATTTGCAGCATCATTGACTAGTTTATTTCAAGGTTAATTAAAAATCCAATTCATGTCTAGTTTTGGCATAAAATCCTGCACAGGTAAGAAGAAATTGGCATTGTAAATTGGCAGTCCTTATGTGTATTTGAATTGCTCATTTTCACTGGATACTTCTGTTAATTATTTTCTATTAGAACTCTTTCAATTTTGTGTTGGAGTACTTCTTTTTTATGTTAAATGATATCTCTAATATAGACAGTCTTGTAATTGAATATTTCATCCCCTTGAGCTTCTTTAGGTAATATAAGAAAAAATATAGTTTTAATTAAAGAGACTATACCAGTTCATAAAACATTCATATATATTGAAATTATCAAGCTAACCTAAACTATTGAGATCACAAAATTTAAATGTACGGTTATACATGTTATTTGGGAATGCATGTTTTCCCTCTTCCAAAAATGCATGGCTGTCATTTTATGAGAATATTTTTTCATGTGCTATATTTTTCTAACTTTTATATAATCCCCAAAGAATGAAGTAATATTTCTTTAGAATGCCATTTGGGTCATTAATGACAATACTGAGAAAAATATAATTTTGTATCTTTAAATCCTTGCATAAAATATCCCTTTTGAAATAAACTTAAAATAAAAGTAAAAAGTTATTTCTAGTTATCACTTAGTTATCTGATATACTAGTGCAAATAGACAAGTTAAGGACAAGTGCCTACTGTGTTTTTCCTTTAGTAAGTATAGACTTTTAAATGTGTATATGATAATTTATGCTTCCGAAGCTGTAAACTGCAATTATATGCTATAGTGACAGTTATCTCACAGGTATTGGTTTGTTAGCTAAGTATTGTATTAATTAAAAGATACATCAATTTATTCATTTATTATTTAATTATCATTTATCATGTATTACAGTTCTAGTACTTACTGTGTACTAGGGGCCATGATCTTTCATTTTAAACACGTGTAATTTTTTTAATGTAGTTTCTATAAGTTATCTAAATTATACTAATATTATTTGTGTTATAGGCATATATATTTCTAGGGAGACCCTCACTCATTGGAAATACATGGGGAAAGAGTATCTGCATGATACAGACTTTCAACATAAAATGTCAAATTGTCTTCCTGGAATGTTATCAATTTGCACAACTGCTGGTACTGTATGTGAGTCCTATTCCTAGCCACCAAATATTGTGAAGCTGATGAGAGACAGAAAATATAGTTAACATGTTATATATGTTATATATGAATGTTATATTATATATAACATGTTATATATAACATATAATTGTACAATATATAATATTATATAACACATTATATAGGAAATATCTGTGTGTCTATCTATCTAATCTATTTATAAAATCTGTCTGTCTCTGACCCGCAGTCTGCAACAACCAGCCCTGGAAGCCAACTTACTATCTATAAGTCAGACATGTACAAAATCAGACCACTATCTCTAGCAACCAGTCAAGTAAGCCAAACAATAATCTCTGTGGCAGCTGGTCCCAAACTACCAGAGCTTGATAAATAACTGACAGATTCTTTTCTTTTTGCCTCTACTTCTAACTTAGAATAACCAAAGAGAGCCAAATATGTACCACTAACTAATCATATAAAAAGCTCTGCTTCTAGTTCACCCACCTACAGGTTTCCTGTGGTAACATGCTTCCAATCGGGGAATACTTGAAGCCTTCCCTTTTTTCTACTCTAAAGCTTTCCCACTTCCCTGCTTACATTTGAGTCTCTACCTAAAGCAAGTGATGGTGGATGACTCCCTTGCTATAGCAATCTCTGAATAAAATGCCTCTGCTTGTTCTCATTTGGATGGTTTCTGTTTATTTCCACACAGGGTATAATTACATTGATTTTTATTCTCTAAACAAAATAATGGTATTTCTTGATTATGCTGACTTTTATATTTGAGTGAATGAGCATATTTTCATACCATCATTCCTTTTATATTTGAAAATTTACTATTTTCTTGTTGACTTTTATTTCAATTGCATTACATTATAATTACATTATATTTTTAACCTGTATTACTAATTCTATAACTATTTTTGTATAACTATTTTTACTAATCCAAGAGGATTCATTATATTTTTTCTATTTATTTTAACATGTATTTTATTTTTAGTGACATTGTAGGGATTACTAAGCAGAAAATTCTATCACCTACAAATACTTATGAGTTTATCATCTCATTTAGATAGCATTTGTATTCTTTTTTACTATTGCCTGTCTCTTCCAGACAAACATTTTTAGAAAGTGATATTAGCAGCATTCTTATATTTTCCCTCAGCTAACAGAAATACCTTTAGGAAATCACCAATAATGTTGTTATCTATCATTGTTTTGGCATAAATGTTAATAAAGTACTATTCTATTTCCAGTTTCTTAAGAACTATTATAAAAATTATTGTCAATGCCTATCAACTATTTAAGTATCTCTCTATATAAGTGATTTATCTGTTGATCTGTTGAAGTGATGAAATATAATACTGGGTTTCCTAATTTAAATACAGACTCTTAAACTATATTTAATTATTACAGGATTAATACAGTGCTAAATTAAATTGGGAGAGCCTTGAGAATTTTATTATGTAGTTCTTTTTCTCTAAAAGTTAAAAACATAATATAAAAGTCTAAGCTATTATAATAGACTTCCCTTACTCTTAGTGGTTATCTTCCAAATCTAGAGTATAAAATAGTATCCAAATCTAGAGTATAAAATAGAGTATACAAATAGTATCTATTTGTCTCCGCTTCAACAGGACTTACAGAATTTCAGAAAATGGTTGAAAAATTTGGACAAAATTTCACAGAAATTGTGGGATTTGTGCTGGCTGTTCAATGAAATGCTGGATATTCATAAACATAAAGAAAGGGAGGAGATGTCACGAAATCTTCAAGTGTAATTTAAAGACAGGGAATTTTAAAAAGGGGTAAGCAAAGAGAGAGCTGTGTTTTATATGTTCTATGAGCAATACTTGGACCTTTTCAGGAGGTCTTCTAAAAGAAAAGCAATGAGAGATATAAGTGAAAGAATAGATTCGTATCATATTGAGTAGGGTGTTAAATATTGAGGAGTCTGAATTTTATTTAGTAGTTTCTCAGTCAGAAGTAGATATGGAAAATTATATTTTAGGAATATAACTGCTATGGTTGTGTACTGGATGAATTATAGGAACATAAACAAGGAGAAGAAAGATTAGTAAGAAAGTCACTGCAGTCCTCCAAAGGTGGTTTAGCATTCTTGCCATGTATGAAAAATCTGATTAAAAATTATCTGTTTTGTAGTAAGATAGTTGTTTATAATGACAGTTTGTGCATTTTGGACTGTGATTCCCTAATTTTACTCGTGAGTTCTTTGAAACTCTTGGGTAGATGTCAATTGTCCTGTCAATTTACCTATATAAACAGATGTTTCTAACTGAAACCTTTAATTTTTTATTGGAATATATGATGCCAGAAAAATAATTTAACCTAACCCATTTGCTACAGAAGAAATATTTGTTGCAGCTGTATTTTATTTAAAGACACATGATGATGCTGTAAGAATTTGGACTTCATGATCAAAATTTTACAACTGAGATCCTTTTTATAATGCTATTTTATGCTACATATCTAAATATGGGAAAATCAAACATGATTTCAGTCAACATCCTCTAAACATTTCTATTGCATAGTTTTGGTTAGCATTGTGTAAAACCATTCCTCAGAGAAAAGTAGATTTAACAGAAGCATAGATGTTCTTTGTGACTTTTCTATTAGAGATAGTTTCTTATTTGAGGATAAAATATATTGAAAGTAATGGCAAGAACCACAATTACTTTTGCACCAATCTAATCTTAAATTAAAAATTTCTGTACAGAGCTTGAGACAAACCTGTAGGCAACATAGATCCAAATCTCATCTCTACACTTGTAATAAATAATCAAAACAAAAAAGAACACTTGTAATATCTTTCAGGGAATAATAGGAGCCATGTGTTTTATATTGTATCAAGTAGTGCTTGCAGTATGAAAGCTACAACCAAAGAATTTTGAACATGTAAGAACTCACAGGGTATTGTTCTCATGAGCCCTTCTTTAGGAAATGACTAGTTGATTTCACCCAAATAAAAAAAAAAATCACTGAGGCACATTTCAGCAAAATGTTTGAATATATTTTACTGCAAGTCTAAGACAAAATAAAGGTGCACATAAGAGTAACTGATTAGATAGGATGACATATGTCCAGGCAAGTATAGAAATTGTATAAGTAACGCAATGGGGGTTAGGTCCAGGAATGGGAGAAAAAGGTGAGCAGTAGAATAATGTCATTGTTTGCCTCTTACATGATAGCTCACAAATCAAGTTTTAGAGATATAAGCATATTTATCCACATAAAAGTAAACATAAAGAAAAATGATATTATTGAATAAAATACATATGAAGGAGAGGGAAATGAGGAAAGAGAATAAGTCCATAATTATTTACTTATAGGCAAAAATTCAATATTGCTTAAAAGGAAAGGTCTCAGAATATTGCACTATAGAAAACAGTCTGGAGATTTCTCAACAAACTTAAAACATAGCTACTATTAGAATCAGCAATCCCATTACTGTGTATGTATCCAAAAAAACCCAGGTCATTACACCAAAAAGACACATGCACTGATAAGTTCATCCCCATACCATTCACAATAGCGAAGAGATCAACCTAGTGGTTCATCAATGGTGGATTGGATGAAGAAAATGTGGTACATACACACCATGGAATACTATGCAGCCATGAAAAGTATGAATTTATGTCTTTTGCAACAGCTTGGATGGAACCAGAGGCCACATTTCTAAGCAAATTAATGCAGGAACAGAAAACCAAATACCATATGTTCTCACTTACAGGTGGGAGCTAAACATAGAGCATACATGGACATAAACATAAGGAAGAATGAACACTGCAAACTACTAGAGTAAGGAGGAAAGTGGGCGTGGGTCAAAAAACTACCCACTGGGTACTATGCTTCCCACTGGGGTGCAATATACCTATGTAACAAACCTGCACATGTAACCCCTGTATCTAAAAAAAAGTGGAAATTAAAAAAAAAATACCTCATTGGTTCTAATAAATCCAGCTATACTATTTACTTTTCTAAAGTACCAATCATTTGTTCATAATACTAATTATTTAGGATTATATTTATATATCAACAATATTTATTTGGTTTTTTAAAACTCTAGTTATAATGGGTGGTTGTTCATACTTACATCCTAAACTTGTCATGCTTCCAGCTTTGCAAATCTATAGAAATAGGTATGATGCAAAATTATCAAGCTGTATAATAAACGTTTTAATGTTTTGAGTACACTTACATATATCATGAGAAATAAAGTAGTAAAAGTATTATTAAATATTATACTTGATATCTGTATACTGATAAATGAAAATGCATATTTGCTATGAAATAACTTTGTTCTATCAATCCCCTCCAGCCATAGATTACCAATTGAACAAGTTGTGCTTATTAATCACTGCATTGAAGAACAACACATACTGTGGGGAATTATGGAGTGTCTTAGTAAGAAGGTGTTAAAGAGGAGTTATTACAGGATTTAGAACTGTGTTAGTGACTTTGGGGAAAGTTTAAGCAAGTACAACTTTCTGAATTAGATAAGGTAAAGAAGGTGGAATTATTATGTAATAATTTTTTACTTTTTATTTTTAAATTAAAACATATTTTTAATTGACAAATAATAATTGCACATATTCGTAAGGTACATGGTAATGTTTCAATACATATAATGTATAGTGATCAGATCAGAGTAATTAGCATATCCATCATCTCAAACACTTATCATTTCCTTATGCTGGGAACACTCACTATCCTCCTTTCAGTTATTTGAAATTATATAATATATTATTGTTAACAATGGTCATCTTACAGTAGTATTTCAGAATAGTAGAACTTATTCTTCCTTTGTAGTTGTAATTTTGTATCCTTTAATAATCTCTTCCTATATCTCTCATCCTTCTTCTCTTCTTTGCTTCTCATATCCTCTGTTCTACTTTTTACTTCCATGAGGTCAACATTTTTTTTAGCTTCCACATATGAGTGAGAACATATGGTATTTAACTTTCTATTCCTGGCTTATGTCATTTAACATAATGTTTTCCAGTTCTATCCATGTTGCCACAAATGTTAGGATTTCATTCCTTTTAATGGTTGACTAGTATTTTATTCTGTATACCATACCCCATATATATGTACACATTATATTTTCTTTTTTCATTTATCTATTATTGGACAGGTAGATTGATTCCATATCTTAGCTATTATAAATAATGTTGAAATAAACATGGGAGTGCAGATATGTCTTTGATATAATGATTTCCATTCCTATGGATAAGTGCCCAGTAGTGGGATTACTGGATCATATGATAATTCTATTTGCAGTTTTTTGAGGAACCTCCATACTGTTCTCCATAGTGACCACATTAGTTTACAATCCCACCAACATTATGTAAGAGTTGCCTTTTCTCCATATCCCTACCAGCATTTGTGGGTTTGTTTGTTTGTTTGTTTGTTTTTGTATTTTTGATAATAACCATCCTAACTGGAGTAAAATAATACCAAATTGTGGTTTTAGTTTGCATTTCTGAGATGATGAGTGATGCTGAGCATTTTGTTTTCATATATTTATTGACCATTTGTATGTCTTCTTTAGAGAAAGGTCTGTTCATCTCGCTTGCTCATTTTTATTTGAATTGTTTGTTCTTTTTGCTGCTGAGATGTTTGTGTTCCTTGAGTATTGTGTATATTAATCCCCAGTTAGATGTGTAGTTTGCGTATGTTTTCTCTCATTCTCTAGGTTGTCTTTTGACTCTTTTGATTGTTTCCTTTGTTGTGTAGAGGCTTTTTAGTTTGATATAATTCCATTTGTTTATTATTGATTTTGTTGCCTGTGCTTTTGAGGTCTTTTTAAAAATGTATTTTCTCGGGCCAATGTCCTGAAGCATTTCCCCTATGTTTTCTTCTAGTAGTTTTAGCACTTTGGGTCTTACATTTAGGACTTTGATTTATTTTGAATTGATTTTTCTATAGTGAGAGGTGAGGCCTAGTTTCATTCTTCTGCATATGTATACCCAGTCTTCCCAGCACACTTATCGACGACTGTCCTGTCCCTCCTGAGTGTTCCTGGCAACTTTGTCAAAAATCAGTTGGCTATAGATGTGTGACTTAATCTCTAGATTTTCCATTCTGTTCCATCGGTCCATGTGTCTGTTTTAATGTCAGTATCATGTTGCTTGGGTTACTACAGCTTTGTAGTATACATTGAAGTTTCATAGTGTGATACCTCCAGCTTTGTTCTTTTCACTCAGGATTGCTTTGGCTATTCAGTCTTTTGTCATTCCATACAAATTTTAGGATTTTTTTTTCTGTTTCTATGAAGAATGTTATTGGTATTTTGAGAAAGATTACATGAAATCTGTAGATTTCTTTGTGTAGTACAGTCATTTAAACAATATTAATTCTTCTGGTTCATGAGCGTGGGTTGTCTTTCCTTTTGTTCATATCATCTTGAATTTCTTTCATCAATGTTTTACAGTTTTCCTTGCAGACATCTTTCACCTCCTTGGTTAAATGCTTATCTTAATAAATCCTACCTAAGGAGGAAAGACTAGAATAAGGCTAAAGCTATGATAAAGCTTTGATAAAGAAACAGTGGTATTTGTCCATTTGTCCACTGATGGACTGATGAACACATAAGTTTTTTCCATATCTTGGTTATTGTGAATAATGCTACAATGTACATGGAGGTACAGATATCTTTGCTACATACTTATTTCCTTTCTTTTGTGTATATATATATTCATAAATTGCTATATCATATGGAATGGCTATATCATATGGTAGTTCTATTTTGAATTTCTTGAAGATCCTGCATATTGTTTTTTATAATAGTTGTAGTAATGCATATTTCTACCAACACTGAGTAAGATTTCACCTTTCTCCACATCCTTGCCATCACTTGTTATCTTTTGTTTTCTTGATAAAAGACATTCTAACACTTTAGTCACTCCACAGTGTATACATATATTGGAAAAATCACATTGTACCTCACATAAACATATATAATACAAATAAATTATTAAAAAAATAAAATGAAGATACATGCTTTAAAAAAGAGAAGCAACAGACACTCAAATTTGTCAGAGTAGGAGAGTACTTACTGTTTGGTTGTGGCTTTTTTCCCCCCTCAGATGTGATTTCTGAGTAGTCTTGTTTTTGTCTTGTTTTTCCATGGCCACAGAGTGGCCTTGTCTGGTGATGTTTTATAGATGTATTTCTGTGCATCAGGAGATCTTCTAAATCTATCTGTGAGTGCCAGACTGGTTTCCAGATGCTAGCGGGTACTTTTCTTCCTCAGAATCATTATAGGCTAAGCCACAACATTACTACCCTACAGGGTTTGCTTTTACTATGTTGGAGAGTACTGTGTTTCAAAGGTATTTTTTTTTTGTTTTGTTTTGTATGTGGGTATATATTAATTTATCCTTTTTAATTTCTATTGTTCTGCAATGTTAAATATGGTGAATATATTCCTAAGATTTTTCAAAATTGTAATCACAATTTATCAAAGGACTAAATTAGAACTACCATTCAATCTAGCAATCTAACTACCGGGTATCTACCCAAAGGAAAAGAAACAGTTATATCAAAAAGATTCCTGCTTTTGTATGTTTGCTACAGTGCTAAACACAAGAGAAAGCATACTGAATCAATCTAAGTTGATCAATGGATGATTGGGTGAAGAAAATGTATATATGCATAATTGAACAATATTCATGCATTCAAAAAATGAAATCATGTCTTTCACAGCAACATGGATAGACCTGTAGGCTATGACCTTAAGAGAAACAACTCAGACACTGAAAGACAAATAGTGTGTTCTAACTTATAAGTGGAAGCTCAATAAGTGTAACATGGACATAGAGTGTGAAATGATAGACAATGGAGATTTAGAAGGGTAGGGCATGGCAGAGAGGTGGGTGATGAAAAGTTAATGGATACAATGTACATTATTCTGGTGATGCATGAATTAAAAGCCCTGACTTTACCACTATGCAATATATCCATGTAACAAAATTAAACTTGTACCGCATAAATTTATACAGATAAGAAAATTTAAAAACCAGAGTTTATTCCAAAATATAATAATAATTAGAGATTAGGACTGTTGCACAATTTTGAAATTTTTCTCTTTTATTTATTTATTTTTTTTTATTTTTTATTTTTGAGAAGGAGTTTCGCTCTATCGCCCAGGCTGGAGTGCAGTGGCCAGATCTCAGCTCACTACGAGCTCTGCCTCCCGGGTTCACGCCATTCTCCTGCCTCAGCCTCCCAAGTAGCTGGGACTACAGGCGCCCGTCACCACGCCCGGCTAGTTTTTTTTTTTTTGTACTTTTTAGTAGAGACGGGGTTTCACCATATTAACCAGGATGGTCTCGATCTCCTGACCTCGTGATCCGCCCGTCTCGGCCTCCCAAAGTGCTGGGATTACAGGCTTGAGCCACCGCGCCCGGCCTTTTCTCTTTTATATTGACACCAATAACAACCATTTGTAAATTCAGGTTTTAAGTTCTGAAAATCTGTATTCATAAAGATATTCTGAATTGCATACTTATGTCTGTGTGTGTAATGCATGTGTGTGTATTACTTAAAAAATTAGGTAATTTACTTTGCTGGTAGCTAGGGCTCTTGACTTATATAAGTATTTATTTTGCAAATCAAATATATATGACTTCACATAAAATAGCATAAATATATATATACACATTAATTATCATATAACAGATGTAACATGGTTAATGAGATATTATTTTTTAAATTAGGTGATACGTATCTTGAGATAGAATAAGAAGCAGTTTTCTCTCCTTTCAAGTGTTATAGATGTAATGTTTAGTAAATAACGTTTTAGTAATCTTGCTTTAATTGCAACAGGGAAAGCTGTGAGAAAGTTCCTATGCAGTTTATATAGCCACTTTTGTGAGTTTTTTAAATAATTGGATTTTAAATAGAATATTGATATCTACTAAACACAATAACGGATATGTACTAAAATACAACAACATTTGCTCAATTAATTAAGTCTGGTAATTTTCCTGCCCACTGGGATCATGTTGTAATTTAGATATTTCCTAGAACTAAAAAATAATAGTTGCATGTTTTCAAATTTCAACATTTAGGATATTAAAGATATCACAAATAATATATGTTTTATGTAAGTTAGTGTTTCTGTTCATTAAATACAAAAAAAAAGCTGTTCTGCTATTATGCTGAACAAAAATAAGGCCACACATAATACAAGACCTTAGATCTAGATGAATGTTTAGCTTTAATCATCAAGTCAACTGGGGATTTTACTTCAACTGGCAACACTTAAAACTCCAGAACCAAGAATTACTTCTGCAGAATGTCTTTCTATTGGTAATTCATTGTAATTATGTTCAAAACAAAGTTTTGAGTGATTAGAAAGTGACAAGCACAAGTAGAAAAAAATAAATAAAAGGATGAATAACTATTGGCAAAAGAATAATTCTCAAGTTGAGCAAGTTTAACCTGATAACAATTATTTTTGTCTCTTTGTTTTAAGTAGTCTATATATATATGTACAAAGTAAGCAAAATATCACAGAATTAGTAGTATTTTGCACTAATAAAGTATACTTCAAGATGTTAATGTTAAATATGCAAGATATTTGTGGGAGAGAAACAAGAATGTAACCTCATATATACTGAATTATGTATGTGGAGGTTTTGATCCATTTTGAGCAAAGATATTAAAAATATTAGAGAGAAAATGGCTTATTTTCACTTTTCAGAATATCTTAGTGATATTTCTTTCTTTTCTCTATTCTCTTTTACATCTGTAGTTTATTTACAATTGGTCATTTGCTATACCCTGGCAAATGGTGCCAGCTTTATTTTTCCTTGGTGCTCTTACCTGCTGGTTTTCTGTTTCCAAGCATTTCTTTTCCTCCTTACATGATTATATGCATTCATTCTGGAACCATAATACAAACACTTAATTCATATTGCATATACAATGAAAATGTCAATCGGCATAGCTTATATCTATTTATGCTTATTGCTTTGATATAATTAAAGTGGTCCTAACCAGAATTTATTTTATGTTTATTTAGAAATATATCTATTATTTTGAACTCTTGCCTATAAGTTGTTTATTCACTTAGTTCACCAGAATGGAAGAAAAGTGCATTCTTTATAGATATTTTCTTAACGCCACCTAGGAAACACATCATATAAAGAGTTAGAAACAATCCACTAAGAAAGACTTAACAGAGGTTTATGTTGCTAATTAGAATTGGACTGACTCCATCCTGATTATTTCAAGTTCATAAACTTGCTCAAGGGAAGTTATCTTTAGAATCGGGGTGTGAAATGTGGAAAATTGTAGTCGTCTTTGAGTTTTCAATGTGCTCTTGTTCAGAACATATGGGCATCTTATGCATATGGAATAACTAAAAAAACTAACGTCTCCCAGAGAGTATATGACAACAAGAGTGCTACTAGTAGCGAGATTTCTTGTTCTCCTTTTCAGATAGACAAAGGACTCCTCAGTGTCCTAATTTGTGATGTGGGGTGGGGTGGGGGGCGGTGGATAGAGAGCCATGGTAGTGATCAAAACATGGCAAAGGAGTTGAGAGTTAAGTGATCCTTCTAAAGTTAAAGTAACCATTGAAATTATAGTCTCAACTAACGCCATGAAGGTTTATTTAAAACAATTGCCTCCTCTTCAGTTAATTTATACACAATCACATACGTACTACACAAATGCACTTCCTCATTCTTCCTCCTCAAAATCTCTATTCTTTCTGCTGCCAGAAACGTCCCATCCTCAGCTCTGGGAATTTTGGTAGATGTGACTTCATACAATTTAAATTCTCTCATAAAAATTGTTTTTTGGTGGTGGAAGGGTTGAGGAGAGAGAGAGACTAAAAAGAGTGAAACTATAAATGCCCAATGGGTTCACCTTGCCTGCTGCTTAGACAGAGTCGATTTATAAAGACAGGGGAATTGAAATGGAGAAAGAGCAATTCACGCAGAGCCAGCTGCGTTGGAGGCCAGAGTTTGATGATTACTCAACTCAGCCTCCCAGAGCATTTGGGAATCAGAGTTTTCAAAGACAATTTGGCGGGTAGGGGGTTCAGGAGTGTGGAGTGCTGATTGGTCAGGTTGGAGATGGAATCAGCGGGTTGAAGACAACTTGCTGTCTTCTGTTCCTGGGTGGGATCAAAGAATTGGTTGAGCCAGATTACCAGTCCGGTGGTGTCTGCTGAACCATCCAGTGCAGGGTCTGCAAAACAGCTCAAGCACTGATCTTAGGTTTCACAGTAGTGGTGTTATCCCCAGGAGCAATTTAGGGAGGTTCAGACTCTGGCAGTCAGAGGCTGCGTGACCCCTGACCCATAATTTCTTATCTTCTAGCTAATTTGTTAGTCCTGCAAAGACAGACTGATCCCCAGGCAAGAAAGGGGTCTTTTTGGGAAAGGAATATTATCAATTTTCTTTCAGAGTCAAGCCACAAATTGAATTTCTTCCCAAGGTCAGTTCAGCCTAGGCACTGGAATGAAGAAGGACAGCTTAAAGGTTAAAAAGCAAAATGGAGTCCATTAGGTCTGATCTCTTTCACTGTCTTAATTTCCTCAATTACAGTATTTGCAGAGGTGTTTTCAATACTTCTTCATAAAATCCAGGAATATCAATTTTAGAATTAAATGTATATTCCTTTAAATGTATTCTGGGGGAATGTCTTAGTTGCTCACATGACAGTACTGAAAACTAAGAAATAATGTAATCTCCGTCTCTTTGCTGGTGGACAAGAGAGGGTATTTGTGGTAACAGCTGGGATTGTGTAGGGATTTCTGACTGGCATGCAAATTTTCAGAGTGAATAAAAAGTATTTAAATGTTTCAACATTAAAATATTTTCAAATGTCTTGAATTTTCTCTTTGGTTACTTATCTAAGCATCTTAAAACATACTTAAATACAGTATTAGAATAAGTGATTAATTAATTAATTAATTTATTAATTAATTTATTTATTTAGACAGAGTCTCCCTCTGTCACCCAGGCTGGAGTGCAGTGGCATGATCTTGGCTCACTGCAAGCTCTGCCTCCCAGGTTCATGCCATTCTCCTGCCTCAGCCTCCCAAGTAGCTAGGATTACAGGCGTCTCCCACCAGGCCTGGCTAATTTTGTTTTTTGTATTTTTAGTAGAGTTGGGGTTTCACCATGTTAGCCAGGATGGTCTCGATCTCCTGACCTAGTGATCTGCCTGCCTCGGCCTCCCAAAGTGCTGGGATTATAGGCATGAGCCACAGTGCCCAGGCAGAATAAGTGATTATTTAGCTATGATTACCTAGCTATGATTATCTCTTAACTCATTTGTATATTCACATATCTATGAAGTTTTTTTCCAAGTAATCTTCAAGCGATCTTCCAAACCATCTCCAATCTTTTCTCCTTTTAATCGTGTGAGGTCTTTAACTGTTTGGTTGTTTTCAAGCTTAGGTGTTTCATTTATCATAATTATTTAGTGACTGTTGTATCACCAAAATACTTTGTTGTTATTAATATTATGTGTAATAATAATACAAAAACTACTAATGTTAGAGTACTTTGTGATTTACCAAGCTCATAATGCCCTGTGTAAAATGTAAAACCCAATATTTATTAACATTTAATTATAGTTTCAATTAATTTCAATTAATTGACATCTTATATAAATGAAATGCAATTACTTTATAAAAGTTTAATATACAGAAATTTAAGGAAAATAAACAAAATGTAAGTTTGTTTGCTTTTAGTACCTTTTCTATGACTAGCTGATTTACATAGTAGCAATCATATAACATACACATGCATTTTTACATTTTGCTTTTTGATTTTTCATTATGAGTGGTGAAGCTAGCTGGACTTCCTGGGTTGAGTGGGAACTTGGAGAAATTTTCTGTCTAACTAGAGGATTGTAAATGCACCAGTCAGAATTCTGTAAAAATGCAGCAATCAGCACTCTATGTCTTGCTAAAGGATTGCAAATGCACCAATCAGCACTCTGTAAAAGCACACCAATCACTGCTCTGTGTCTGTCTAAAGGATTGTAAATGCACCAATCAACACTCTGTAAAAATGCACCAATCAAAGTTCTGTGTCTAGCTAAAGGATTGTAAACACACCAGTCAGTACTCTGTAAATGGATCAATCAGCACCTGTAAAATGGACCAATCAACAGGATGTGGGTGGGGCCAAATAAAGGAATAAAAGCTGGCCACCTGCACCAGCAGTGGCAACCCGCTTGGGTCCCCTTCCACACTGTGGAAGCATTGTTCTTTTGTTCTTCACAGTAAATCTTGCTGCTGCTCACTGTTTGGGTCTGTACTACCTTTATGAGCTATAATGCTCACCACGAGGGTCCGCAGCTTCCTTCCTGAAGTCAGCGAGACCACAAACCCACCGGGAGGAACAAACAACTCTGGACACTCCACCTTTAACAGCTGTAACACTCTCTGCAAAGGTCTGCGACTTCACTCCTGAAGTCAGCAAGACCACGAACCCAGCGGAAGGAAGAAATTCCAGACACATCTGAACATCTGAAGGAACAAACTCTGGAGACACCATCTTTAAGAACTGTAACAATCACTGCGAGGGTCTGTAGCTTCATTCTTGAAGTCAGCGAGACCAGGAACCCACTGGAAGGAACCAGTTCTGCACACAATTATAGGAAAATACTGTTCTGAAATTTGGAATAAATCTTTTGTAAGAAAGAAAGAGTGCCATAATAGGTCATCATTTTAAAAATTATTTTAACTAATCAATACTTAAGGAACAATAAACTGCTGTATGATTTGTGAATATATCTTTCTTAGCAATTTAGAATAATTTTTAAAGATAATTTCTCACTGTGTAAAAACACAGAGAAACAAGCTTTCTCTTAAACCAATAAAGAGAAAAGTAAATAGTCACAACGGTTTTGGAAAGCACTGTGGAAATATGTTACAAAACTGTCAATACTCTCTTATGGTTTGGCCTGATAATTCTACTTCTGGGAAGCAATCTCAACAGAACAATAATAAAAACAAAAATAGAGGCAAAAATTTGCATTTTAGAATCTTTTTTAAACATAAAAATTAGGAAATAGTGTAAATGCTGAATAACAAAAATGGTTAGGGGGCTTGCAGTCTATTGCCTTAATTCAATATTATTCATTGATTTAAAATGTTTGCCAATAATATGTTTCCAACAAATTCCAAAAATTTCCAATTATTTTGCAATTTCTTGCATTGGTTCTTCTCCATGTTTCACTTTATACTCGGGTTGGTTTGGCTCATGTTAACAACATCTAGAAGTAGAGAGACTCCTTAATACTCTGTTAGATGAAAATCTAAGGCTTTAATTAGAACAACTCAACTCTATTGTTTCTCCCGGAACCAGTTTACTGTGTCAAAGAGGAGTGAGGTGGGAATCCCAGGAGCTCATGACAGATCAATATCCTACACTGTAAGGCTGCTATGTAATGGGGACAGATTATAATGAATATTGGGTAGGCAAGCTACTATGGTTTCAGAAGAAAACTTGTGCAAATATAGGAGAGCAATTGTCACTTAGCAGATCTTCAATAAAAAAAAGGAATAAAAATACTATGACATTTATTGAGCTTTGAATAAATCAATTTTTCATCTTATGAACAACCTAGCAAAATTGGTACTACTGTCAACATTTTACAAATGGGAATACAGAGGATTATTGGGCAGAATTAATGTGTCAAAGTTATAGTCACCGGTATTTGGTATCAGTTTTAGCTGTAAATCCTATGCTTATTCTACAGCTCATGTTACTTCCTCTCTGGTGGTAGCAATAAATGGAATAAAGCATGGATTCTTTTTAACAAACTTCTAGCATAAGTAATCTTTTCCTAAAATTATAAACTAAGACATTTTCTAGATTTTATCATTATGGGAAGAAATATTAAATATATACTTTAAAATAAAATTATTAGATAAATGTGAAAATAATATGTTTGGGTAATGGTGCACAGTCCCTAGGGTGACTGAGGAATATGGGCAACTCCATGTAATGAAATAGCTTATACACTAGTCACGGGCCCTTGACTGGGTATATAGGAATCCTATATACAAAAGTATAGCAAGTATGTAACTGTAAATTGCTTTCCAGCATTTGGAAGAGAAGCAATCAACAAGAAAGCATATTACAAACATATCAAAATGCTGACATGGAAACATAACTAAAGAACTTTCTAGAAAGTCTTTGAAATATTTCCGTCTAAAAATATGTTCAAAATTTGATTTTTTTTTTCAAAATTGATATAGAGGAACCCTAGCTTTTTCAGTCCAAGAAGTTCAAAATAAAAATGTATGCTTATTAAAAAGTAACTTACTATTTAATAGGGTTTATGGCAAACTCCAGCACTATAGCTGTGTTAGCATCTAGGATAAAAAAGGCCTTGCCCCAGCTATGCTGTAGGGATGCTTATGACTTTGGCAAGTTAATTTACTTCATTATGTCTCCATTTCTTATATGATACGGCTGCAATGAATTATGCCTAAAATTTTATCTGGTTCAGAATAGCTATTGTTTCATAATTCTACCTAAACAAATAGCTATTTCAGTAGTGTATGCACATTTTATTTTGAATTGTACAGTCATAAATACATGAGAATTGACAAATATTGAGTTTCTACTCAACTGGGGCTCTAGCTGTGCAGTGGCCAACAAGAGGTGTGGACTATTTTTCTTTACTGAGGTAGACTCTTTGAGGTATAAGCAAATTTATTTTTTCCTAATCTTTATCTTTAGCCCTAGAAGAACAAATATCCTATCTATCTATCTATCTATCTAGATATCCTTCTTCATATATATATATACACATACTTACATGTGTATATATAAAGAAATATCCTTTGTTTATACACACCCACACACACACACAAGCACACCCCCTATATATATACACACACATACGTGTGTGTATATATATACATATATGTGTATACATGTGTATATACGTGTGTGTGAGTATATATATATACACATAGAAAGAGAGAGGGAGAGAGACTCTTCCAGGTATTTTTTTTTTTCTTATCACTTTTATGTTTTCATGTTTAAAAAAGCGTGCATGATCCTGACTTCTCATTTTAACGCTTAAAAAAGTCTAGGTTGATCTAAATTAAAATTATAGTTTCTTTTCCAAAGTAAAGTGTATCTTTCCCACACTCTCCCCAGCTCTACATCTGATCTTCACCTTCCCTTGTCTCCTCTTTTCCTACTTACTACCTACTGCTAATAGATGGTGTGATGGTCGAGAAAAGCTTCTCAGGGAAGGGTTCACTAAAGCTGAATATTCCAGAAAAAGGGAGCAGCATGAGAAATAACTTTTTAAGTTTGTAAACTGAAAGCCATCAGGCCCCATTCAGCATATAGATATGTTTTTTCTGATCCTGTCATGCTTTAAAACATTTGTACATAATTGTCAATGTTTATAAAGTTGGGTGATTTTACATTATAATATAGATTTCCAATTTCTTTCATAAATTAGAAGAGCCAGGACCCCTAGGCCAGTGGATTAGTGTGACTCAATACCTAGAGCTGGGCACAGCTGCCCCCTCCTAGCCTCATTATTATGTACCTGACATTCACTAACGGATTACATCAGGCTCCTTTGCTTAAAGATCTTTCTCTCATTGGCATTTGGGATTTGAATGTTAGCCTACAGGCACGAGAAACTACAAGTTCCTTAATATGTATTTTAGTTTGCATTCTTATTTAAAAACACCAGGACTTAGTCTAACAGATTTAGATGGAAAAGCAATTTGTTAAAGGCTGGTAGGTCGTTTACATAAACTGTAGGAGGAGCAGAGAATCTGGCTCAGAATATATGCAGCCAAATACAACACCCCAATCACAGGTGGGTGCCATGATGACTGTGCTGTTTCACCCTGCGACACAGGCTCAATAGCAGGCATCCTGTCAGGAGGCATTTTATGGTGTCAATGGGCATCTAGCACTGTTTCCTGAAAGCTCTTTCTGTACAGCATTCCACGACCCTCTCCAGCAACATGTGGTCTGCTCAATGCCATCATCCTCCTTTATTTTCTTCTGAACCATCCTTTGAAGGAATCTAAGTATTCATGCTTATACTCTATCTCTAAGCAAGGCTACAGAGGCAAATGTTGGCATCTACTTGGTGGGCTGGGATTCATCAACTGGGAAATCAATACAGTATTGAAAATGTGTTCAAAAGATACTTAGTAGTGAGAAGGACAACTGTTTAGGAAGAGGCTTGTCTAAAGACATATAGTGAACTGTCCTAGAAAAGGTGAAATTTGAAGCCATTTCTCCTATGTCCCAAGTCATTATTTTACACTTGCCACTCACTCTATATTTAAATAGAGAGATATGAAGCTCTGATCCTAAAGAAAGGATCTGAAATGGGCTTTCCGGAACTGTGGGGAGCTTTTTATTTTTAATTAAAATATCTCCACCTAAAAACCAATATTTCTCAAAACATGCACTTACTGACCACTCAGTGCTTCCTGTATATAGACTTACATGCAACTAGAAGATATTTGACAGTGATGGAAGAACAGGTCCCTAATGGACTGCTGTTAGTTCAGGCCAGGCATGTAATGTTAGCAATGAATGCAATTATCTTCCTCTCTATAGCATAGATATCTTATTCTAGGATTTATACTTCACAATGCCCCACAATTTCTCCCGTAAGTACCACCTGGTGTCATTTAATCTCATATTGAAGCCTTAGATTTTCCACTAGGTATTGAATTATTCTAAGTAATAACAACAGTATATTTTAGCTGTTTGTATATATATGACAAAGAGGTAGATAGTATAGGATATGAAATTGTTGACAGAATAAATTCATGTGTGTGTTTGTGTGTATTTCAAATGAGTAAATGCTTTTAATAACAGGCTTTCAGATCATCAGCATAGTTACAGCAAGCAGAGCTGAGAGAGTTTCTAAGCTCAATCATACCACATTTTTTCCACATCATAATGAGATAGTAAACTGTCCTCCTTCTTTTGCCAAGATAAGTAGAGGTATCAATTATCTGAAATGTAATTTAATTCCCTTTGTGTATCAGGCTAATAGAAACCAAGAGATACAGATGAGGGAAAAACAGCCATAATCAAGAAATCATAAATAATTACATTCAGAAGTCTAGTCTAAGGAGCTTGTTCAGATTTTTGTTTGTCTTCATCCAATAATGGGATTTACAAAAGTGGTGATTACATCAATGAATAAATGATCTTTTCCCAAGCCAGAAGAAATATAACTGACTGTTTGATCACTGATCACTGCCGAGGGAAGGCCAGGAAATTGAGTGGAGGAGGGAGAGCAGTGGCTCAGAGCAAAAGGGTCTGGAATGAAAGTGAGATAGGAAAGAGCACCCAGGAGAGTGAATTAAGTGTCAGAGATCATCGACTTTCTCTGCCTTATTTTATTACAAAATGTGTGGAAGGAAAGAAGCGACTGAAAATGAATAGTCTTTCCTCTGGCAATATTGAAGTAACCAGCCTGTGTTAGAAGTGTGCTTGCTTTCTCAAAGCAGAGAGAATTTGTAAAGATGAGAGTACTTCAAGATATCATTGGTCTAATTATAAGAGTTATGTCATTTTTGAGAGAAATACATCAAGATAACGGTAGAGTGCCTCCCTCTTTCTCCTCCTTCCCCCATCCCTCACAAGCACATCATTTTAAGCATATATCTACATACAAGGAGCATTGCATACCAATAGAAATTGACCCTGAGACTTGAGGGAATAAAAGAGTACACTTAAATACTTAAAAGTGCCAGAGTACTTTATAATGTCTACTGCCATTGGTCACTGGGAGTTTGATTATAGTTAAATATCTTGTGAGATTATCTCTTACAAAAAAAAACAACCAAATAAGCAAATAACTCCAGAAAACTAAGTTTTCTAAGTTTCCTATCTACTGAGAAATCTATACCATTTTCCCTATCCTGAAAATTTCTCTTTCAATTACCAGGTTCGTCTTTCATTGCACATTCTAGTATTTGGTAAACAAGTCTGCAATGATCTTACAATATCATAACAGCACTAGGATAAGAAAGCTTGCATAGGTCATTTGGATAGGAAATACAAAGTAATTTATTTTATATATTTGTAGTATTTCCACATTCAGAGAAAAAAATGGACACTTGTGCGTTCTTGACAGGTTTAAAATCTGGTCTCTTGATCTCTAGACATTTGTGCTTAGGTAATGGGGGCCACGCGGGAGGACAGGCCCAAGGAAAATGCTGACACCAGAGGACGGTGCATAGGTTCAGTGAAGGAGCACAGCCACCCCGGAGTCAGGGTACCATGCTTGCCAGCCCACAAAGGTTGCTGAACAGGTGCCTTTTGTTCAAGCTGCACTTTCCTTCCTTCCTTCCTCTCTCTCTCTCTCTCTTTCTTTTGAGAGGGAGTCTGGCTCTGTCGCCCAGATTGGAGTGCAGTGGAATGCAGTGCAATCTCAACTCACTGCAAGCTCCGCCTCCTGGATTCATGCCATTCTCCTGCCTCAGCCTCCCGAGTAGCTGGGACTACAGGCGTCCACCACCACGCCTGGCTAATTTTTTTGTATTTTTAGTTGAGATGGGGTTTCACTGTGTTAGCCAGGATGGTCTCGATCTCCTGACCTTGTGATCCGCCCTCCTCGGCCTCCCAAAGTGCTGGGATTACAGACATAAGCCACCGCGCCCGGCCTCAAGCTGCACCTTTCTTTATCTTTACAGCATTTCACATTATTCACCAGGTGGCCCTTAGAAGCCTTTATCTTGCTTGAACCAATGCCAGAACAGCTAGGTTCTCTTTATATTTCGGATTTTTCTACCTTCTTACCTTCCAAGCTACTCTTTCTTACCCACACTGAGGTTGTTTTCCTGCTCTGTGGGCATTTTGTTGCAGTTGTTGTAATTGCAATTGGATTAGCTTTGTTAACATCTCTTTAAATTCCTGAATCAGTAACCTTCATTCCCAGTCTTCCTCAGAAACTCAAGACACACATTTCAGTCTATTGAATATTGAATACTACCACTTAGATTTCAGTTTTAAAGTGGCTTCTGTGACGTCTACATTCTATTGTTATTATTACTCTTGAAAATTCACGTGGTTTATTCATTACTCCTTCACTCTTAGCCTTAACCCTTAAGTCCAGTGAGTTGCAGGTTTCATTTCATTTATTTATTAGTTTTTAAAGGTGATTGCCAGATTTACATCCGTGCTTTGCATTAGTCTGACTTGTGATTCCTATTGTCTCTACTCTAGTTAATCTCTCCCTTCTCAACACCTGCATTATTGCTAATGGTCCCTTGTATTCTGTCCATTTCACTGATTAGTCAAACCTTCAGGAAATGACCACATTAATCTTTCTAAATTACCATTCTCATTATATGATCCAATCTCCTTTCATAAATCTTCAGTGTGCTGTTTTATGGCCAATGCTATCTAAACTTATTCAAAGTTCTTGAAAATCTGATGCTCACCTGTCCCATCTTATAAGGTTTCATATTATGTATCCTGTACTGTTGATATAATATTCATCTTTGTGTGTTAAAATAATATATATATCTTTCAAGGATGTGTTCAAAGACCATGAAGCATCCACAAGTACCTATTCATTAACTGTCATGGACCTGAGTTCATCCTTTCTATCTTCTCCTGTATAATTGTATCACTTCTTCCCTAACAGTGTATCCATTTAATTTCCCTCCTAGACCATAAGCTTCTTTCAGACAATGACTATATTATTATGCCTAATCCTTCTTGTAGTAAGTTTTGTTAAATATCCAAGGAAAATATTCATAAAATATAGTGTTATAATAACATAATGAATTACCATCTTAAAATGACATTGGAACAGATTATCTCTTAAAGTCGCCACAAGTAAAATTACTCCATAAATGCAAGAATCTTAGAGACAATGTCTTCAGATATCCTAGTATAAATACCTAAATATCTTTCTTTTATATTTCTTAATAAAAATTGTATTGTAAAATAAATTTCTCAGATATCCTAGTATAAATACCTAAATATCTTTCTTTTATATTTCTTAATAAAAATTGTATTGTAAAATAAATTTCTAATAATTTTCATGAAATAATGTTACAAAGTAGAATCCTGCCACATCAGTTGGTAACATCTCAAAGGTGTCCACAACTATCCTGAACAGGCAAAATTGTTAACTTCCATTACTGCATATTATTTCATTCTATTTTTCTTCACTCTGTTTTTCGGTACTTTGTGATGGTAGAATCTCATGATTTTCAATAAAAATTATGCGCTAAAGCAGTCTTAATTTTATTTTGTCATTTCCAATGTTATAAATTTGTACATATTATATTTATTTATCTTTTCTAGGCTTTATTTGGATTGGTCCCATATACCTTTGAGTCTCACTGGGAATGTTTCATTGTTGAGGAAATCCTCTAAGACCTTAAGCTTAACCATTATATCTGGCATTCATTAAAGGCCCTCTGCCTAGAGATTAGTTGAGCATGAGGAGATATGTAATATGACAAAGCAACTATGCAGTGAAACTCTCAGGTGCATTGATGTTTTCAAGTGCAAACTATTAAATACTACATGGGAGAATATCATGCCCTTGTCATTGGCCAGCTCTACTGCTTATTATTAGCTTACCTCTGAATATGTTGTCAAAACTCTTGAAGGGTCAGACTCTTTTTTTTATATGAGAAATAAAGATAATAAGACCAACCTCATAATATCATCATAATGAATAATAGAGATAATATAAGCCAAGTAAGCAAAACTTAGTAGGGGTTCAATCATTATGGCTACGCTTTCTTAATGCCTGCAGTCACATGGATTGACGTTTTCAGTATGCTTTTCTGAAATACAGTACATAACCAGGTATTTCTTAATTTGCTTTTTAAGCAAGTATATTTGTAGTAACCAAACCATCCACTGACAGAGGTCAATAATCTTATTACATGCTTAAGGCTGCTTGACCAGGAGGACCTTGCTCATTTATATATTTCTTGTACACCTGAAACCTGGCTACTGTGTACTCTAAGTTCATTGAGTAAAAGTAAAGAGGACAATAGGGAGATAAAAGCTCAAAATTATTCCCAATGATTTTATCAAAACACAATACAACAAGAGTGAAAATAGATTTCTCTAAAACGTCACATCGGTAAGAAAGGTTTCACAGTCTATGAGAAATAGCGTTATTTAATAATAAAATTTGCTTATAAATACAAGAAGCAAGATCAAGGAGGAATAAAATTTGCTTATAAATACAAGAAGCAAAATCTGCAAAACAATGAGATCTAGGTAATGCTTGATAATAATTTAGAAGTCAGTGATAAAAAATGTGTGCCTTTTCTTGCCTTTGGAGCTCTTACAATTATAATAAACCTACATTAAATAAATATTTTCTTCCTCGAATCAAGACTTGTTTGTATATTTTAAAACTCTAGTTTCCATAGTCAGAGTATCTCTTGAAAATTTCTAGAGAATTTGGTTAAAGAACCAATGTTCAGAAATTTTCCTTTTTAATCTGTGGCTCTTTAGCCACTGCCCCTGTGCTAAACCAAGCTGTGAAGTTTCTCCTCTTTTCTTATCCAAGTGTTTGGGGGCAATTTCATGTGCTGATTCTAGTTGAGACTTCTGAATTAGCTTATTGTGACCCATATATGTGTGTTAAGATGCTCTTAAGTAAGATCTAACCTGCAACTCTCCACTTACAAATCTTACCTGCTTTGGAACTCAAGAAAAAGAACTTGTTTCTTAGTACCCACTCTATGTCAAACATTTTACATATTATTCTGTTTCAAATTTTTACTGCTATGTGATTATTCTAAGAGGCTATAATAAAGTGCAACTCTTACAAAGTGAATCCTGATTTGTTTTCTAAAATTTTAAAATGTTGTGCCTTTCTAAGATATTGTACTGTGAATATTGTATCTCAAGATGTTTCTTCTTGAGCAATGGAGACAGGTAAAGTTGAGTGTTACCATGGAAGACTGGTTGTGTTAAAGTAATTTATTTTAAATCAGTAGTAAAGTGTTTGATATGTTCTGGTAATTGTGATCATGGGTGTTCAATCCAGCTGGAATATGAATACCTAGATATTTCAAGAAATTCCAAAACAAATATGAGGCTACTCTTTTGCTTTTGAAAAATCGTATTTAAAATTTTTGAGAAATTATTTTACTACAGTTAGGAGGATACCCTTGAATGTCCTTGAGACAATAATTCAGGAACAGCTATGAGTGGATGGCTCTAAAATGTACAATTCATAAAAGAAATGATTGCTTTGGAGAGGCATAATACAGCTTCTGAGTTTAAGAGATAATCCTACCAACGGCAAGATCTTTATAAACAGCCTGAATCAGTAAGACAGATTTGTACTCAACATGCAAAGTACAGTAGGTCACTGATTCTTATTTTTAGCCATTTTTATTATATTCAGATGCAGGTAATACCATCCGTAACACTCCCTTTAAACAAGAAAAGTAAGAGTTCTCCCTATTGTTCATCACCAGCCACATAATCATCTCTAACTTATTCCACAACAGATTAGTTCTCTGTCCAAATCCTCTGGGAATATTGTAGCAATAATTTCATGTCCAACTGGAGGGATTCGGATCTTGTAAATTAGTTCTGACTGTCATTTCTCTTAATAATTTAGTGTTTTTCTGTGTAAATCAATCTAATTATTAAGAGATCTGTTTATCAAGTTTTATACTTATCTTCCTCAAGCTCTAACTTCAAATATTATTTTATTTATATAGTAATATATTAATCTAATAAATGCCATATAAATAACATTTATAATAATTTGTGGAATAAAATTCTTATTTTCATGCTGTATGAGTCCTCAAACACATATTGTTCTGTCTCTTTTTTATTGTTTATTTTGATATTTCACATTTCAAAATATGTCCTTGTTCAGATGATATCAAAATCAACATTTTAGAACTTTGGCGATCACAGGAATAAAAACATGTTATCACTTTTGCTAGGATTAAAGTTTACATTTAATACAATCACCTATAATCTAGGCAAATATCAGGTTGAAAACATAATAGCAGCTCCAAAATTAGACCATTTATGTCAGAGTTCATGAAGCATATACTTCTCATATGTGTTTCTTGGTCCTGTATGGACATTTTTTTCAGATGTTCTGGACAAAATATGTAGAATTGGAAAGGAAGCATAATCAGAGCTTAACCAGGGGTAGTAATAGCTGAAATCATGAATGAAGAAATGTTGTACAGATATCAGATTTTTAGAATTATCAGGCACTTGGGTGACATAAAGCTGCTCAGGAAACTCCTTGGCCCAAATTGACTATCTTTCTAAATATCACAAATAAATAGAAAGTACACTAAAACATTATCACTGATATGAAAAATCAGATACTGTTATGATACTCATGCCAAGGAGAAGGAGATAAGTAATGCAATCAAGTAGAAAAAGTGGGGATAGCTATTATAAGAAAAAAAGAATTCTGTAGTAGTGATCAATTACACTGGAATTTTTCTATGGTTCTTCTGTGTGTATTGTTGCCTGTTATACAACACAGTAGAGGGTGATCTTAAGCGATTGAAATAAAGAAAGAAAAGTTGCAGTGAACTGGAGACTTGAAATGTTTTTGAGAGTAGGATAAGCCCTCACTGGTATTCCATGCTTTATTACTGAATACAAGTGCTGCTCTCTAGGGAAGCAGTTCCATTAAGAATACAGAGAATCCAGCTCTGTTGGAAAGTGGATAATGCTCACTACCATATTTTATTATAGATTTTATTGGCAGATTTTTACTTTCTCTTGTTAATTGGACACTGGCTAGCTACGAAATATATAGATAGATGGGCAGGAACATATGATTGAGAATTAGAGAGCAACTTACTACAAAAGTTGACTAGAAGCATTGTAAACATCGTTTTCAATGAAAAAAATATCTACTTTAATGGCTTGTGGACTCTATTGTTCTTTAATCTGTAGAAAAGCATGATTGGGTGAGAGTGCGGCATAAGTGGACTACATATTTTGTGCAAATTAGATCTGATAGTTATACCCACTTTGTATGAAAAGTAATATGATAAACCCTAACTGAATTGGGATTTCATAGTTGGAGAAGAGACCACATATTCATTTAAAAGTAATTATTAAGCATCTTTATGCCAATTTCTGTTTCATATGTTAGAGAGCCAATAAGAACACTACATGCTCTCAGGGAACACATGTTCTTGTAGGTAACGAAATAATGGCATTTATTAAAGTAGTATGCAACTTTTTATAAAGTTCTGATACCTCATAAGCAGATGAAGTATTCTAGAATATGAGGGAGCATGTGAGGAATAACTTAGTTTGCCTGGAGAGATTATAAAGTATCATAAAGAGAAAGGATTATTTGGGTTGAAATTTACAAGGACACGTGGAAACACATTTCACTTAGTATGGAAGGCAACTCATTTCCTGAGAGGGTGTTGCAAGTTGGTTTCTCTGTAAAGATGACTCTGAAACAGATTAGCTTGAAGAATGTTTGTAAAGGAGGACTTTTGGGTTCAATCACTATGAAAACAGAGAAAGGGAGCAGGATGGGCTAGAGGGAGAAACCTAAGTGTGATGGACACCTAACTGTAGCCTTGGTCTACTCCATACGGAGCTCTGGAACTAGAATGAACTTTCAGAGACACTCTGACATGGGCTGAGATGACCAAGCCTTTATAACTCCCATGTCATTCAGTAATTTCCATGTATGCCACCCTAAGAGGAGAGGAAAGACAGCTCCTTGCAATCGCAGTCTCCCCTGAATCAGGGACTAACACCTAAATGTCTTCTCACCACACTCCCAGCAGCTGGGCCACATGTCTTTCATTGAACAGGGACCTGGGGGCCATATCACAATGGTCATGTCAAAGGTGATATAAATAGAAACTGTAGCTTGATGCAGATGGTTTGTGATAGTCACTATGGATAATGGAAACACTTGTTGAATGAAATATAAATTATAGGCATGTCCAGGGGAACTGAGGACACAGCAGAGGTTGATTGTTACACTGGAGATGCCAAATCTTGTCCCCTCTCTGGGATAGTACCATAATATGAGGAGTTTTAAACAGAGATCTTAGAAAGTGGTTCAGGTTGATGGATAAGGAAATTTAGCATCACAGGAAATTTCGCAGCTATGGAGGAGACATAGCTATGAGAATTTGTCTTCAGCTGAGGGACACAAGTCCTTATCCTCTGCAGGGATAGGACACAATTTCCACAGAAACTATGTTGCCAGAAACAAACATGCCATGAAGGTGTGGTAGTCAGAATAGCAGCTCCTAAAGAGTCCCATGTACTAATTTTCAGGACCTGTGAATATGTTTGTTTACATGGCAAAAGAGACTTTGCAAATGTGATTAAGAATAAGAACCTTGAAATGAGGAGGTGATCATTATTTGGATGAGCCTAATGTAATTACTATGGTTCCTAAAAGTAGAAGAAGGATACCAGAAAGAAGGTCAGAGAGATGTAATGTGAGAAAGACTTGAACTGTCCTCGCTGACTTTGAAGATGTAAGTGGGTTGTGAACAAAGGAATGCAGGTGACCTTTAGAATCTGGAAAAGGCAAGGAAACCCAGAGCACATAGAAAAGGATGCTACCCTGTCAGCACCTTTATTTATGATACTCATCAGACTTTTGACCTCCATACATGTAAGAGAGCAAATTTGTATTATTTTAAGCCATTAATTATGTGGTAGTTTATTACAGCAGCAATAGTATACTAATACAGAAGATGTATCTTGGGAGTGAAGCTCTAAATACAGCACACAAAACTCAATTAGTCAACACTGACTTTAACAATATCGTATATGACCGATAAAGTATAGTGTTCATCATCTGGTTTATATGGTCCTGTATATTAATATATATATATAAATAAATAATGTGGAGAATAATGTACATTTATATTATATATAGTATTTACATGAAAAGTACATATGCAAAGGTAAAACTACTTTTAAAAATCATGTGCATAGTAAAAAATGCATGACTAATTGCATATATGATGTTCAGCTCTACATTGATAAAGGAAGATAAGAAACACAAAACTATCATTGAAAATACATTTAAATAAGTCCATTTGATACAGATGGATGAGACTGGAAATTACTTACTAGAATGGAGTTAGAATATTGAACAGGGGAAACAATTCTGATTTAATTCTAGCTTAATTCTGATTTCATGAATTGCTGATAAAAGCGTGTTATGTTTCTTCCCATCTATGAACAGGATTGCCCCCAGAATCCTGGGGGAATTTTGTTGCAGGAACAAAATTCTGGGACAGCTTAAATGTTGTATGCGATTCAGTGGCAAAGAGGTAGATCATTACAGAGCTTGACAATTCACTAATAATTTTCTTTTCCCAGAATCCCAAGAAAGACTTCCCTTGAACAGCTGTTGGTACTTTAGTAAATAATGTATTGATAAAATTACAGTGTAGCACTATTTTTGGCTAAAAAGAATAACATTAAAATTTATAATTTATCCTATTATAAACATGTATTCTTTCAAATTGCATTATATGATTTAGAAAGAATCCTACTCTCCATCTATAAGGACAATAACTCACCCTTAAATAAATTGGCACCTGTAGTTTAGTTAACATATACCAGGTTTTTCTCCTTCTGTTCTATATTCCCAGAAGTTGAAATAAATCCAGAGCCTATTTTTATACTGAAGGGGCATGGTCAACAGGAACCTCATGCTTGTATTAGCTTCAGAAGTGCAGGAAAAAGAAAAATCAAAACACAGTTTGTAATTTCCCCCTTTTGGGAAACTGATCCATTTTATTTTATGCAATTTTCAGTGATACACAAAATGCAATCTGAAGAAAAGACTACATATGCTTATCCTTGCAAATCCAATGCCAGAAGACAAGGGTGGAGGGTAGAGAAGAATGAAACACCAGTATTTTTGGTTTGTTTTGGATTTTAATGCCATTATAGAGGCAAAGCAAAGCTTGGCTGTATAACCCTACTTGTGGCCTTTTATGACTATTTAGTGGTTTGTTTTCTGAATATAAAGGAGCAGAAGTGGGCATCATAAAGGTGTTATTTAATAGCTGAGAAGATAGGAAGAGTAAAACAAAAGTCTTTGGAACAGAAAAAGTAATTGTGGATCATTGACTCCAAACGTTGTTTTGGATCCTTTAGGGTTCACATTACTTCAGGATTACCCATTCCATCTCTTGGCTTCTCTGACTCTTTCCTCACCCCTGACCAGCACTGTGCAGCATAAAGTATGTTTACTGGGGTGACTTCAGGTAAACTTCTTATTCTCACTATTACATGATAAATATTTACCAAGCGAATGATGAAATAAGTAAATGAATGAATAATTTGACACTTAAATAAGGACCCCAAGCTGCTTCAAAAGCTCTCTTACTGTAAAATGCTTGACTTTTGACATCTCTGTGGTGATAAGTCTGTTTTCTAGGATTCGTGTCCAGTACTAATTAAGTGTACTCTCCTTTTAAGTGCTAGTTTTTCCAAAAGTGATTATCTCTTGGCTTAGGGATGAGCTCACTTAAATTTTTGGAATTGGTTTGCCAGGGAGCAAATATAGGCTGACCTCCTTTCCCTTTAGATATAGGCTGATAGTCTATGTTTCTTAAACTAAGGCTGTGTTCATACCAGAGTAATTGACTGAATAATTGCCCTAATGGGATTTTAACCTTACTCTCAGTCTTAATTGGATGAGTGTTCCAGTGTGAACAGACTCTAATAAGACCCCTAAGAAAAACAGCCTTTACCTTCCAAAACCAGTCTACTATACCTTTCCTTCACTGAATTTTTAGCAGAGATGTAGTAAACGTTAAAAATAAAACATCTGAAACAGAAATATACAGGTCGCAAATAAAAGTTATACCATTGACAAACTGCAGATATATTTATTAGAAAAAGTTTGAAAAGGTTTCCAGAATTTCTCCTCTCTCTCTATGTATGTATATACATATATATACACAAATATAAATATACATACACATATAAACACACACAAATGTATACATTTAAATATATACACATGTGTAAATGTATATATGCAAATAACTATATACACTCGTATTTGTATGTACACGGAGACATGTATACATACTGAAGGTGTCACCTGGTGGGCATTTGGTTCCAGGTAAGATGACAAAATGTTTACATAAGTATTTAGCCAAAAGCCAGGTCAAAGCCAAATATCATTACTGTACAATGAACTCCTGTAATATAATAATAAATCTGATATTTTAATTAAAATAATTATTTTAACTTTCTTACAAAAATGTTTAGTTATACAAATTTAAAAGTTTGAATTATAATACTGGAACAATAAATTATCAGCACTGTTTGATATAAGAGTGATCCCATAGTCTCTGTATCTATTTAACATTTATAAAAGTAAATAAAGACTCAGTTTTACCAGATGTAGTAGAAGAGAAGGACTTAGTAGGTGTGGCGGAAGTGATCTCATTTTCTCCCTGTAAGACATATTTTTCTCAAACTCTTCAAATATTATCACTATTGCTATGATGATTATTTATTTTGTTGTTGCTCGTGGATTTTGAAAATTTTCCTCCTCATAACATTTTGTTCCGGTAAAATTATCATTTTCCTTTTTCTTCAATGTCAATAGATTTAAATAATTCCCAAATAGGATTTTAAAAATCCTTGTATCTTAAATTGATTTAAACTAGATATTAAATACAGTTTATGAATTATTTTGTTTAATAATATAATATATATATAGCCATGCAACATTTAAAGAATAAAATTATGATATCTAATACCTATTTTTTCAGGTTTTTATTATTATTAAATAATTTGATTAAATGTATTAACTTGAAAGGGATATTATGTTCTTTCTAAAGTTCATCTAGTAAATGTGCTTTTATAATATTCATATTAGCAATCTATTTATCTAGTTATTGTAGTTATAATTAAAAAATAGTTCTCATGGCTATTAATGTAACATATTGCTTTTTCAACCATAATGTACAATTGAACTTAATTGTCTAAAATATCTATTACATATAAACTACCTAAGAGATTTTTTAATTTAAAATATGTCCAAAATACTTAGTTATATTTTAAAAATAACATTTATTGGTGGATTCCTAAATACTTATATATTTGTTTTTATGAGTGTGTGTATAGATACCATACACATGTATTTTTACCTATGTATAGACATACATCTATATTTACATAGTTTATCTAGAAACATAAGAGCAATGTTGGTTTCCACTTTGCAGCTAGCAGTCATTTTTCATGTTAGTACAGATAGTTTACATATATGGATATAACATACTTTTTAGAATCTCCTCTAATGGGCATCTAAGTTATTTGCAGTTTTTACCCATTACAAACCTTTACACTATGGTAGTTCCTTGTAATAGACGTTGTTTTTTGTGTACCAAAAGTTCAATTTCCTATCTTCCTTCCTAAGAGATCATAATTCTGTTCAGGAATCTACTCTTCTACGAGGCCCTTCTGTCTCAGGTTAAGGTAGCCATATTCATATCCAGAAGTGGGTATGATTGGTCGAACAGTAATCCTGGCAAACTGAAGGGGTTCAGGACATGCTACTCCAAAAGATGGCACTTTGCATTTGTGAAAACACCAGAAGCAGGAAGATCATACTCACCTTCCCCTGTCCGAACCATCTTCCTCGAAGCAGGTTATAAAATCAAGGCAGTTCACTCTCTGACCTCTGCTTCCCTTCTGCCCTGAGGGTTGTAAAAGTCTTATTTAAGAAGTGCCTACCCTATACCCAACGAGAAGGAATGTTCTTGTCTCTGAAGACTTAGAGACACAGAAGACAACCTGAACAACAGGCCTTGCTATAATAATTTCTCCCCAGTTTATTATCGTTAGATCATTTTCCTTTTCTCAATCCTACTTCTCCACAATTGTCCACTTCTTCATCAAATCAGACATAAAAAACACACAAGTTTACCTGTTTGTTTGGATATTCATGTCCTTATGAAAGCTCTCATGTCTTATAAAATATATATTATTAATTTGTATGCTTTTCTCTTGTTACTCCGTCTTTTGTAATCAGGGCTTCAGCCATGAACCTAAGATGAGAAGGAAAGATACTTCTTTTCTCTTATACTACTTTGCTAGTGGTTAGCTGAGAAATAACCTATTTGGGCACATGGATGTGAAGAGAAATTTTCTCAGCAAGTTCTTAGGCACACTTAGGGAATAATTCCTGAAGCCACCATCTTCTTTCCCCCCCCCTCCCCTCCCCTCCCCAACCATCTATTCCTTCCTTCCTTCCTCTCTCTCTCTCTTTCTGT
>NC_037670.1:150689929-150702404 GCF_003255815.1 Theropithecus gelada | reverse complement strand
CTTTCTTTCTTTCTTTCTTTCTTTCTTTCTTTCTTTCTTTCTTTCTTTCTTTCTTTCTTTCTTTCTTTCTTTTCTCTTTCCTTCTTTCAGCATTGATTTCAAACCTAGAAAGTCTTTGGGCACACACAGAGAAGGACGAAGCTTAAAGGCATTTCAAGCTGAAGCCACAGGGTCTATCAATGGGGACACCACACTACCTCTTCAGATGTGTGAGCAAGTTCATTTCCTTTTTAAAAAAATCAGTTTGAGGAGGGTGTTCTGTAACTAGTAGATTAAAAACAATGACATTCTTTGCTTGATTATATGAAGCAGAAATTTTAAAAATCAAGAAAACATGAGAATAGGCTATTTATTTATTTTTATTGCTGTATAACTAGCACTTAATGATATCCGGTGCGTATGAGTATGCAAGAGATGAATGCATAAATTCCTACTTATGAGAGTCTTGTGACAAAGCCCACAAAATTTTAATAATAAACTTTATAATTCTACCTGCCAACATTTTAATTCTTAAAATAGATTTAAATAAATAAATATGTATACATACTAAATACTAAGTATTTATTTTAAAGGTTTACAGATAATAGCTTTGTTAAAACAAGAGCTTCAGAAAAATTAAATTTAGCTTAGTGTATTCGGGCAGAGAAATGATTAATGAATTGCACAGCACCCTGAAACATAAAGGTTTGAAGAGTTTCACCCAGCAACATGGCCAGGGAATATTTATAGACAGTAAAAGAAGTGGTACACAGAAATAGCTTGATTGGTTGTAGCTGGATGTTTGTCTTATGTGGACATATTTTGGCAGTTTGAAGCCTGTGATTGGCTGAAAGCCTGGCTGCTATAATTGGCTGCGACTCTGTTAGTTGATATAAGAGCATTTTCTTAACCATGCATTTTCAAAATAAATTGTTAGGTTTCAGTTCATAATATATGGAGGTAGTTTTAGGCCAAATTTAATTTAACAGTTTCTTTGTTGTTTTTGCATCATATAAATATTTTCTTCAAGAAAAATATGCCATGTCAGCAGATGGGATGCTTTGGTGATGAAAAAGTCATGTACCAACAGTACATCTGTTATGGGATGCTGTCAATGTCATATGTTTTTTCCAAAAAAAAAAAAAAAAAAAACCCAGAAATGAATGATAATGTAACACATGTCCTTGACATTTTTTTTTGGCCTCACATATTTTATTTGGTTGTAAAAATTGTTCCACAAAATGTGACAATTTATTATGATATGCAGTTAAAATTATTTACTTATATTTTTATAAAAATACTATCATTTATATACTCTCTCAAAACATAATCAGAGAAATAATTAACTCACATTATTATATGATTGTTATTTCTCTAACTAGTGTCATATAAATCCCTTTAACTTCAGTTAGACATCAGCCATTTCTTTAGAAACTCACAGTTTGAAAGATAGTATAATTCTCCACAACTATTTTTAGCTTGTGCTCAAAAAATTGATTATTTTCTCTGGCTGCTAAGCCAACATTACAGTTCTTATCAATTCTAGGCCTCAATACTTTTAATATTTAATATATCTAAAATTGGAGTGCATCTTACAATTGATAGTACATGATGATTTAATTGATAGTGTTTTTTAATCTTATAGTAGCATAAAATAATTAGGCATCATAAAATCATTAAGCACCTTAATACATATAAAATTTAATAGGTATATTAAGAATGGTCATTTGAAAACATTTCAACCACCAAGTATTGTGGGTTCATTTTGTTGTAATAGTCCCCATCACAAAACTCTTCTATAAACTTAATTGCTAGCTGATTACTGCTCCTACCATAGCTTTGGTGATCTCTTTGTGGCAAATAATCCTGTGTTGATAAACTTTTTCTTTTCGGACAAGAACCACTCCATACTTACATTATCTATGATATGGGTTGGCTGTGTCCCCACTCAACTTTCATCTTGAATTGCAGTTCACATAATTACCATGTGTCAGGGGAGGGACCTGGTAGAGGTAATTGAATCATGGGGCCAGTTATCTCCATGCTGTTCTCTTGATAGCGAGTGAGTTCTCACAAGATCCGATGGTTTCATAAGGGCATTTTCCCCCTTTTGCTCAACACTTCTCCTTGCTACTGCCATGTGAGATGTGTTTGCTTCTCCTTCCACCATGAATGTAAGTTTCCTGAGGTCTCCCAAGCCATGATGAACTGTGAGTCAATTAAACTTCTTTCTCTTATAAATTACCCAGTCTCGAGTATGTCTTTATTAGCAGGATGAGAATGGACCAATACAATCTAATGGTCTTATTTTGTGCTGCTTGAATATTTATTTAAAAATATAAAGAATTGAGCCATTTGAGCAGGAGTTCTCAAATTTTTTTACATAATGAAATTATCTGATAAGCTTTAGAAAGTTCATAAGCCCAGGCTATCTCCCATGCCAACTAAGTCAGAATCTCTGAGGGAGACCCCAGGTCCGTTTTGTAAAAGCTTCCCAATGATTCCTAAGCGCAGCTCCGTTGGAGAACTGGTGTTTGAGTGCCTTCACCTATTGTCAAGTCCTGCCTTACCCACATTTAAACATTCAAATTAACTTTATCTGATCTCAAAAGCCATCTAACAAAAGTAACTAGCCTCCAAATTAGTTAAAAACTTTCATAAGCAAAAATTTATTTTAAATTCATGAAAGACTTTTTAATGGTTTTTTTGCTAAATTTAAAGAAATTATTACCATACTTTAATTAATTGCACATATACTAGGCATAATCTATAATGAGACCTGCATGATGTAGGGGGAAATATGCTTAAAATTAAAATTAAAATCATATTAAATTGTGGACTACACTGGAATGTTACTTGTAATTTCCTTTTAAGCTTAAAAAGAAAAAAAAAAATAGAAAATACCCGCTTCTCTGGTATCTTGCATTCCCTTCCAGCAGCTATCCTAATTGGTCTTTCTTGTATGAATGTTAGTTTTGATCAGTCCTGACCTGTCCTAGCTTCCTTAGTTCAGCTCTTTTTCTGAGTCCGGAAGGGCAATTGGCCCTATCCTATGAGACATGACCCTTTTCTATGCGACCAAATAATTGGTTGTATGATTTTTTAAAAGTTTTTGTCTCCGGGTGATAAAATGGGGGGCAGAGGCATTTTCTCAGAGTTGATCTGTCTTAGCAGGAGTCCTAGATAACTGAGAATGACAGCAGCTGTGTCACTGCTCTAATGGTGTGGATTCAAGCATAGCACTAACAAGACGCACAGACAATAGTCACAGGAAAAGGCAGAGGTTTAGAAATGCTGCTCTGATTGTGCTCAGATCTTGTCATTTCAGAATAGGGACTCCACAGTGTAAATGTGTACCTGGAAGCGTACAGTGAATTTACAGTGGTTGCGAAACTCAAGGTGTGCTAGTTGTCACTGATGGTGGCAAAGCTGGCAATTCTAAATAATTCATTGCCTGAGTGATGGGGCTTAGCGACTAATGGCAAGGCATTGTTGGCAGGCTTAAATTTAAATACATGCATACAAGTATAACACAATATAAATAATATATATATACACATATAAATTTCATATGTACATACATATAGGATACTGTGGAAGAATGACAGTTCAACGATGAAAGAGTGCCTGGGAGTGTATTGTTGCACTGATACAACTGCACAAGGGACGTTTTTATGCTACACAACACTTACACTGATCACATTTGAGGGTGCAGTAACTTTAAATTGCAACTTGTAGTTTCTGACAAAGTTTTTACCTTTCCACCCTCTCCACCATGTATATTTAATTACAGAGAATGTTCTAAAAATGTTCAAGAAAATCATCTTAAGTTTAATTTAACATTCCACCCTGCTATTGCTTCCCACTGAACACAACCACTCAGAGTAATTGATGAAATCACCCACTGACTGACACTGACTTCTCATTGTCTTTTTCTATTTTTCAGAAAACAACCCATTCAGCAACCTGTTTTCTTTCTTCCTGTCATAGCAGGAAGTTTAAAAATAACTTTGTTTTGTATAAATTAGGTTTAATTTGGTCAGTATAATAGCATTAGTATGACTTTTTTTTTTTTTTTTGAGATGGAGTCTCGCGCTGTCGCCCAGGCTGGAGTGCAGTGGCGCGATCTCGGCTCACTGCAAGCTCCGCCTCCCGGGTTCACGCCATTCTCCTGCCTCAGCCTCCGGAGTAGCTGGGACTACAGGCGCCCGCCACCTCGCCCGGCTAATTTTTTGTATTTTTAGTAGAGACGGGGTTTCACCGTGTTAGCCAGGTTGGGGTCTTGATCTCCTGACCTAGTGATCCGCCCGCCTGGGCCTCCCTAAGTGCTGGGATTACAGGCTTGAGCCACCGTGCCCGGCCTAGTATGAGATTTTTTAAAAAGCAGGCTTCACAATTAATGCTTCTCATAGACATTGCTACTCATTTATGTATAAATGAACAAATGCCTGAATAAATGCCTGAATAAATGAAGGAGTGCTTGTAGTGAGACGTCCTAATGAGGCTACTCATTTGCCTTATAATTATCATTTAAATTAGTCAACAGTTTCGGAGGAGTCATTTTTATATTCATCATCAGTTTTCTTTTGACAATACTAAAAATTGGAAAATTGAGCAATTACCCAATTTTCATATGAGGTATTTTCCTTACTCTTCATGAAGCAATAACATAAAGTAATAAGTAATAATAGTGACAGCCAAGGGCCTGGTGGAGCTTTAGGTACCTCATATGGTGCATCCGTTTTCTCTCTTTGATATAATGTAACCACCCCAAAGAATGTTCATAACATTCTTTGATATAAACAACATTTTCTCAATCTTATATAAATTGCTGTTAAAACACAGCCTGAAACTTGTTTTGTCTACCTACCAAAAAATCACTAGCCTTAAATATTGATGTTGTGAAAACATGGCACTACCATGGAATATAATTAATAGTAGTAGCTTTTATTAAGTGTTTAATCTATTCTAGATGTAGGTTACCCCCATTGTATTGTCACAATATCCTTTGAGACATATGCTATAATTATTTACCCACTTTATAGATTAGAAAATTGAGGTTTGGAAATACTAAGAAATTTGATCAAAACTACACAGCTAGCACAGGATTCAGGATTTGAAATCAGAGGCTTACTTATAATCAGGATATTATCCTGACATTGATATTAGATTTGTTATAAGAAATTATTGTGTCAATTGTACTTTTTAGAGTCAGGTAGAAATAAATTGAGCTTCCTGTGAAATTAGGGTTAGAAAATATTTATTCATCAGCTATTAGTCATTGTGAAATTTTATGAATACTTATGAGAAACAGGTTCTTTTCTCAAATATGTTGATACAACTTTTATTCCATTTTGTGTCTCCAGAACCTAATACAGTGCTTGGCATGTAGTAAATATTTTATAACTGTTATTGTTAAACTGTTGAAATTAGATTAAGATTATTTGAGAAATATATTCATTTGTAGTCATTTATTTATTCACCAAGTATTTATTGAGAGCTAGACACCGGGCTGTTGCTAGTCAACAGGTTTGCTATATTTCTGGGCAGAAAAATCACAATCTAATCTACCAAGGAGAGAGAAAAGGTATTTTACTCTTCCAGGTTTTTTATAACTGACTAAATATAATCCGTACTTACTAGAGAGAAGGGAAGACCTTGCCAGTGAAATGTATCCTTAACTGCTATTAACCTAAATTTAGGTTACTAAATTTTGCTTACTCCTTACTGTATTTCTCAGGATTCATCTGACTACTTTAAGTTTATTATAGTTTTTGAAGCATCTGGATTCAGAAGGGTGATTGTCCTCCTGAGAACCACTTACTTAGACATTTTAAAAATCATTGTGAGTTTACAGATAATTAGCAGTTGTTTTCTTGGCCAAGCATTCTTTCAGGCTGCCATTACAGAGGCAATCCATAGTACTAGAAGATTTGATAAAATACTCTGATTACCACATCATACCCAGTTTAGTGAATTTTGGAAATTACTTAGCTATTATGATATCAGATATGGATTGTGCTAATCTAATTCTATTTGCCTTACAAAGATAGTTGTATATTAAGGTGTACATATTTATAGGCTCTGTTCTCATCTATATGCAGCTTTTGAGAAGACAGGTTCATAATTTTGTGACTGTTCACTGCCTATTCAATGATATTTATCCAAGAAAAGATCACAGAAACAAGTCATCTGTGAATTAAAACAGTGCAGTAAAATGTGTAGAACCAAATTTTCACACGTGTAAGGGTTTATAAAAATATTTTAAAATGCTCATCCTAATTAAACTTGAATGTTTAATAAATCTCTTCTGCTTTAATGCCAATTGTCTGGAAAGCTTTGGGTTTCATTTCTACTTAGATCCAATAACCTCAGCACTGGCTTGGTGATTCCTGGCATCCTGTATCTGAGGCTTTTTTATTATCATCATAATTTTCACATTTAGCAGCACAGTGATGTCAGTGGCGTTGGGGTTATTGAGTGCAAGAGTACCTGAGGGATGTGCTCTCATTTTTGATTTATAAAGGTAAGTATTCTGTCCCATTTTCTTTCTCAGCTTCTCTTCTTGGATCCATGACTCAAGCCCTGAATGATTTTTCACTCTTCAGAAACCAGTCAGAAATATGCCTCTGCCTACTCTGCCCAATTATGTCAAGAAATGAAGAAAGAAAAAGAAGGGGGATAGTGGTGGAGGAATTTTAAATATAAGCATTGTGAAGGTTACTTCTAAAGGTATGAGGATGTCCCAAGGGCATTTTCTCTTATTCTTAAACGTGTGTGTGTGTGTGGTGGAGTGGAGGGAGGGGGGGCTTCTTTTCCATTTTATTATTTTACTTTTTCTGAAAAAAATAAGAATGGCAAAAGCTTAAAATTAGGATCAGGCAAAATCCTATATTTATTTCCCACATAAGCAGCTTCACTCCCAGAAGGGTAAGGTTCACAGGGATTTAAACTTGGCTGCAGTGGCTTTCAGTTCAGCCTGTACATTAGAATCACCTGGGGGGTTTAATGTCTCTTGATGCATATGCCTTGCCCTGCCTAGAGATTCTGGTGTACTGGCCACGCATGGGGGCCAGGATGAAAATTATAAAAGCTCCAGAAAGGATTGTAATATACAAGCAGGATTGAGAAGTTCTCTTTTTATTCTAAACAGACTATTCTGGTTTCACAGAGATTTGGGCGAAGAGTGGAGATTCAGAATTGCTTACTATTGTCAGGACTGAGCAGGTGTACGAATTCACCCTACTCATTTTCTTAAAAGAACTCTCTGGGAAGCAAATGTAAGTTTTATCCTGACTAGACATGAATTTCTCATGACTACCTATTCTCCTCATCCTCACATCACCAAAACTACAACCCCTGCTTTTTCTTAGGGACCTGGTCACTTAGGAGTATAGTCAAGGTGCCAGATCTCTTTCCAGTATGAAATATGTGAATAACGTCTAATTCTACGTGCACTCATGGGGCTGCACAATTCTTTCAGTAGCTAAGATGAATTTTCCCTGTCATGTGGCATGTATGTGTATTTTTACTCTACAAATATCAGACATACTGTGATTCTAAACAATAATGCTCAGGGGTGTTTACTGTACTTGTGTATGATCTAGACTCTTGCTACATGAATGTACAATGCATTTTCAGTTTGTACACCGTCAAAAGATGTGCTTTCCCACTCTTGAACTTTGAATCAAACCTCTGTTTAAGGACAGATTCAAAAATTGAGAAGAGTGGAAAAGATATAATACATTTTGAGGTGCAGAACCTGATCTTATAAATAGCATTTACCACTTTGGCCAGGTGCAGTGGCTGATGCCTGTAATCCCAGCACTTTGGGAGGTGCAGGCAGGTGGATAAGCTGAAGTCAGGAGTTCGAGACCAGCCTGGCTGACATGGAGAAACCCGTCTCTACTGAAAAATACAAAAATTAGCCGGGTTTGGTGGTACACACCTGTAGTCCCAGCTACTCAGGAAGCTGAGGCAGGAGAATCACTTGAAGCCAGGAGGCGGCGGTTACAGTGAGCTGAGATTGGGCCATTGCACTTCAGCCTGGGGAATAGAATGAGACTCCATCTCAAAAAAATAAAAATAAAAATGAATAATAGTAATTACCACTTTGAACCACAGCTGGCCCAAACCAACATACAAGCAAACAAAGAAACCCACTACCAAAACCAAAAAAAAGGAACATTGAAAAAAAGCAAGCTGTGTGAGGCAGCTCCCTATCTCAGTCAGCCCTCCCGGTATTTCCAAAAATAATTGTAAAATTTTAGAACAATTTTGTATTTGCAGGAAACCTGCGAAGATTGTACCGATGCATTCCATATACTCTACACTCAGTTTGTCCCATGATTACTCTTTTACATTGGTAAAGTGCATTTACTACAATTAATAAAGACACATTGATACATTATTGTGAACTAATGTCTATACTTTATTCAGATTTCCTTAGCTTTTACTGAATATGCTTTTGATGTTCCAGAATGCCATCCGGGATACCACATTCCGTTTAGTTGTCATGTGTCCTTGGGCTCCTCTTGGTTGTGACAGTTTCTCAGACTTTCCGTTTTGTGGTGACCTTGGCAGTTTGGAGGAGTTCTGGTCAGATACATTGCAAAATATTCCTCAGTTGCGATTTGTTTATCTGATTTTTTAGTCTAAGGTTATATTTTCTTATGAGGAAGACCACAGAGGTAAAGTGTCGTTTTTATCACATTCTATCAAGAGTATTTACATGACTCACCACTGTTGAAGTTAACCTTGAACACCCAGCGAAAGGAGTCCTTGTGATGTTTCTTCACTGCAACGTTACTTTCTTTCCTTCCTTTCCCTACTGTACTCTTTGAAAGCCTCTATGTGCATCTCACCCTTGAGAAGAGGAGAGTTATGCTCGTCCTTTTGGGGGGCAGAATATTTACATAAATTATTTGGAGTTTTTTTTTTTTTTTTTTTTTTTTTTTTTTTGTTTGAGACGGAGTCTCGCTCTGTCGCCCAGGCTGGAGTGCTGTGGCCGGATCTCAGCTCACTGCAAGCTCCGCCTCCCGGGTTCCCGCCATTCTCCTGCCTCAGGCTCCCGAGTAGCTGGGACTACAGGCGCCCGCCACCTCGCCCGGCTAGTTTTTTGTATTTTTTTTTAGTAGAGACGGGGTTTCACCGTGTTAGCCAGGATGGTCTCGATCTCCTGACCTCGTGATCCGCCCGTCTCGGCCTCCCAAAGTGCTGGGATTACAGGCTTGAGCCACCGCGCCCGGCCTTTTTTTTTTTGAGTCCAAGTCTAACTCTGTCTCCCAGGCTGGAGTGCAATGGCGTGATCTCAGCTCAGCTCACTGCAACTTCCGCTTCCCATTCTCCTGCCTCAGCCTCCTGAGCTGCTGGGATTACAGGTGCCTACCACCACACCCAGCTAATTTTTGTATTTTTAGTAGAGACAGGGTTTCACTATGTTGGTTAGGCTGGTCTCAAATTCCTGATCTCAGCTGATCTGCCATGAGCCACTGTGCCTGGACTGGAACTCTTTTACATAGAAATTTGTTTCTTCTCCCTCATGTAATAATTGAATTATTTGTTTACATTAGCATGAAATCATGACTATTTATTTTATACTTTGGGTTATAATATAATATTATATAATTATATATTAATGAACATAATTCATTTTGTTCAAATTATTACAGTTTTGTCCACTGGGAGCTCTTTCAGTTGGTTCCTATGTCCTTTGAACATACTCTTCATTTTATTTTTTGTTGTTTTTGATAAATTCTTTATATTATAGCACTAGAAGATGCTTCAGGTTCATATTGTTGATTTCCTGCCCTCATCTTAAAATCAGTCATTTTTCCAATGAGACTTCATTCCTTTTATTGGATAACAGTATTAGAAGCCAAAGTATTGATGCTGGGCATGTTCATTGTTACTGGATTATTGTTACTTCTAGACCTTCTGAGTTGACAGAACAAAAAATATCTCTGTTATGTATGACAATACGTGTGTATGTAAATATATATACATACTTTTATATTTAGCCACTTGTATCTATATTAACATAAACATTAGTTTAAACTGCTGTTTCCACCTCTAATCTATTGCTACATATGTCATTCTGGACTGTTTCTTTTGCTTACCTGTAGTCTCCCTCTCCCACAATGAGAAACCAGGTTTCTACCCTCTACCATCCATATACTTCATTGTTCAAGTATGTATGTATATCAATACTGGCATGGTAAACCCTTACATTCATGGGAAATAACTTTGCCAAATAGCTTATATTATCTATGTACATTTCTATTTATTTATTTACTTAAATTGAAATATAATAATTGTATATATTTATGGGGCACATGTGATATTTTCAATACATTTAAACAATGTATAATGATCAAATCAGGGTAATTGGTATGTCTGTCATCTCAGACACTTATTATTTATTTGTGTTGGGAACATTCAAAATATTTCCTCTTAATTATTTTGAAAAGTAGAATATATTAATTTTTAGCTGCAGTCACTCAACTATAATATAGAATATCAGAACTCATTCCTCCTATCTGACTATAATTTTGTACCCCTTAGCAAAGCTGTGCATATTTTCTCCCTACCCTCTACCGCCTATACTTCCCAGCTTCTGGTAACCTCTCTTCTACTCTCTACTTCCATGAGATCAACCTTTTAAGCTCTCATGTATGAGTGAGAACCTGCAATATGTGTCTTTCTGTGCCTTGCTTATTTCATTTAACATAATGTCCTCCAGGCTCATCCATGTTGCTGCAAATAGCAATATATTATTCCTTTTTCGTGGCTGAACATAAATACCTACATATTCATATATTCATAAATATGTATTTATTAATTCATAAACACACATATATATTCATCATGTATGTATACCACATATTCATTACCCATTCCTCCATTCATGAACATGTTGATTCCTTTTCTTATTATGAAGAGTGATTCAATAAACGTGGAAGTGCAGATATATCCTTGACACATCAATTTCTTTCCTTTGGATATATATCTAGGAATGGTGTTTATAGATCATATGGTATTTCTATTTTAGTTTATTTGCAGAATCTCCATACTGTTTTGTCTAATGGTTGTACTAATTGACATTGTCATAGTGTGTAAGAGTTATCTTTTCTTCTTATCCTCACCAGCATTTGTAATTTTTTGTCTATTTTTAAATTTTTGTGTGTACATAGTGTTTATATGTATGGGATATATATTAATAGAATATTTCAATACAGTAATACAATGTGTAATAATCACATTAGGGTAAATGAGTTAGTCATAATCTCAAACATTTATCTTTTGTATATAAACAATTATAGTCTTTTAGTTATTTTTAATGTACAATTAAATTATTATTGACTGTAGTCACCCTGTTGTGCTATCAAATACCAGATATTATTCATTGTTTCTAACTTCATAGTTGCCATTTTAACTGGCTACTATCATTGTGATTTTGATTTGCAAATTTTTCTGATGATTAGTGATGATGAATATTTTTTATATACCTGTTTTCCATTTGTATGTCTTCTTTTGAGAAATGTCTGTTCAAATAATTTGCCCACTTTTAAATAATCTCAATTTTTATTTTAGATTCAGGTGGGCACATGTGCAGATTTGTTACTTGGATACATTGCATGATGCTGAGGTTTGGAATACAAATGGTCCTGTCACATAGGTAGTGAGCATAGTACTCAACAGTTAGTTTTTCAACCCTCGTCCCCACTCCCTTCATCTCTTCTCTAATAGTCTGTAGTGGCTATTGTTGTCATCTTTATGTCCATGAGTACCCAATGTTTAGCTGCCACTTATAAGTGAGAACATGAGGTATGTGTTTTTCTGTTCCTGTATTAATTTGGTTAGGATAATGGCCTACAACTGTAACTATGTGCTACAAAGGGCATGATTTCATTCTTTTGTATGGCTGGGTAGTATTCCATGATGTATATGCACCATGCTTTCTTTGTCCAATCCACCATTGATGGATTTCATGTCATTGTTATTGTAAATAGTGCTGCAATGAACATATGCGTGCATTTATCTTTTTGGTAAAATGTTTCATTCTCTTTGCCTTTGCCCATTTTTAATAAGATCATTTTTATTATTTATTGTTTGCTATTGAGTGGTTTAAATATTTTATATATTCCGGACATAAATTCTTTCTTATATGGATAGTTTACAAATATTTTATCTCATTCTGTAGGATGTTTCTTCACTCTGTTGATTGTTTTCTTTGTTATAAAAAAAGCTTTTTAATTTAACATGATCTCTTTTGTCTGTTGTTGCTTTTATTACTTGTGCTTTTGATATCTATCCAAAAAATCTTTGCTCAGACTTATGTCCTGAAGCATTTCTCCTATGTTTTCTTCTAGTAGTTTCATACTTTCTTTACATTTAATATTTAATCTATTTTTATTTTATTTTTGTATTTGGTGAGAGATGGGAATCTAGTTTTGTTTTGTTTTGTTTTTTTTTTTTTTTTTTTTTTTTTTTTTTT
>NC_037670.1:150531112-150689861 GCF_003255815.1 Theropithecus gelada | reverse complement strand
TTTTTTTTTTTTTTTTTTTTTTTTTTTTTTTTTTTTTTTTTGCTTGTGGATATTCAGTTTTCCCAGAACAATTTATTGAAGAGACTGTGCTTTACTCAATGTATATTCTTGGAACTCTTGTCAAAAATCGATTGGCTATAAATGCCATGGGTTTATTTCTGGGTTCTCTATTCTGTTTCATTGGTCTATATGTCTGTTTTTATGTCAGCACCACACTATGTTGTTTACCGTAGATTTGTAGCACATTTTGAAATCGGGTATTGTGATGCCTCCAGCTTTGTTCTTTTGGCTCAAGATTTGCTTTGGCTATCTGGAGTCTTCGTGGTTCTATATAAATTTTAGGATTTTTCTGAAATTTCTGTTAAGAATGGCATTGATATTATTATGCTAATGGCATTAAATATGTAGATTGATGTAGGAACTACGGACATTTTAACAATATTAATTATTTCAATCCAAGAACATGAAATATCTCTGAGCCTTTTGTGCTCACTTCAGTTTCTTTCATCAGTGTTTTATAGCTTTCATTATAGATATCTTTCATCCCTTTGGTTAATTTTATTCCTAGATATTTATTTTATTTTGTTATTTGTAGCTATTGTAAATGTGATTGTATTCTTGATTTCTTTGTCAAATTGTTTGCTATTGAAGTATAAAAACACTACTTAATTTTGAATGTTTATTTTGCATCCTGCAACTTTATTAAATTTGTTGGTCATTTCTAACATTTTTTGATGAAGTCTTTAAATTTTTCTAAATATAATATACTACATGTAAACAGCAACAATCTGATTTCCTCCTTTCTGATTCAGATGCACTTTATTCTCTTCTCTTGTCTAATTTCTCTGGCTAGTAGTTGAATTATTATGTTGAATAAAACACGTGAAAGTGAGCATCCTTGCCTTGTTTCAGATAATAGAGAAAAAGCTTTCAACTTTTCTCCGTTCAGTATTATGTTAGCTGTGGATTTGTCATATATGACCTTTACTATTTTAAGCTATGTTTCTTCTATAACTAATTTGTTGATAGTTTTATCATAAAGTGTTATTAAATTTTATCAAATACTTTTACTGTGTCTATTAAGATGACCATATGTTTTTGTCCTTCATTCTATTGATGCAATTTATCATCTTTATTGTTTTGTGTATGTTGAATCATTCCTGCATTCCTGGGATAAATTCTACTTCATCATGGTATATAAGCTTTGTGATATGCTATTGGATTTGCTTTGCTAATGTTTTATTGAGAATACTTGCAACTATGTTCATCATGAATATTGGGATGTAGTTTTCTTTTCTTGTGTGTCCTCTCAGGTTTTGGTATGAGGATAATGCTAGCCTGGTAAAACCAGTCAAAACATCATTTTTCAAAGTTTCTTAGGTTTGCACATTTTTCCCCACCCCCTTCCCTGATACATCGTGCATGTGTAATATAGCTAGATTCTTTCATCATAGTCTGTATTCTATCCCGGAATCTCCCAAATGTCTTAATGTATTCACTAGACTTCCATGTTTGTGTTCTAAAGTTCTTTGAGTTTTGATAATGGCAGAGGCTCATGTATCCCTCACTATAGTACAATAAAGATTAGTCTCACCACCCTAAAACGTTTTCTACACTTACTCTCGTCAAACACTTTCCCATCTCCTTACCCCTGACAATCCACCTGTTTTCATCCCTATAGTCTTGCCTTTTCCAAACATCATATGAGTAAAATGACTTCTTAATGGACTATGAAGAGGAGAAGTAAAGCTGTTATCAGTGAAGACTTTATAAAAGCAACAACTATAAATTAAATACAAACCTTATTTTTTCAAAAAAATAAAGCTTTTCAGTTTTCAACTACCTTGTAATTAGAAACAATCACTTCAAATATTGTTGATCTTCTTGCTTTAACAAATATTCATTAACTTATCCACAATAATTGTTTACCTAGTTACTATAGATGGATAAGATTATGCACTAAATCTTTAAGAATTACATAGTTACAGGATGCCTTATGTGAGGACACATAATTAATTACAATAACAATTAGAAATACAATAAACACATTTTACTTTTGTGTGGGATTATTTTAACTTTATTTATCAACTTCTGAGGTGTAGAAACCTTTTAGAGAGCCAATACATAGTTTAGCTTTATAGAAATGAAATCATACAGCATATACTGTTTTGTGCTGCCTTGCTTTTCTCAGCATGATGTTTTTGAGGTAACTCCATGTTGTTGTCGGTATCAGCCATTTCCTTCATTTTATTTCTGAGTAATATCCCATTACATAAATCTCAATGTTTCTGGTTGTCCATTCACTTCTTGCTCTTCGTGTAGGTTGTTCCTAAATTGGACTATTATGGATATATTAGTATTTGCTATGAACATTCACATTAAAGATTGTGTTCACATTTTTTCATTTCTTTTGGCTGATATCTAGGAGTAGAATGGCTGGGTCATATGGTAAGTGTATGTTTAATTATATAAGGAAATACAGCACTTCCAAAATGGTTATGTTATTTTACATTCTTACCTGAAATGTAAAGAGTTCGTGCTTCACATCTTCATCTTAGTATTATCAGGCTTCTTAATTTTTCTAAGTAGGTCTGTCATTGAGATTTCAGTGTGCAATTCTTTGATGAGTAATGATGTTGAATATTGATTGGTATGCTCATATTCATTCTATAACTTCTTTTGTTAGGTGTCTTTTTAAATACTATGCCAAGTGTTTGGATTGTTTTTTGCTCGCTGTTGATATGTAGGCCTTATATGTCCTGGTGATAAAACTTTTGTCAATTATAAAAATTGAAAATATTTTATTGTGAATAAAGTATTGCAAATGTCATATCAACATTATTATGTTGTGAACATTTGAATGGTAAATATTATTCAAACACATATCTTTGCAAACATTGATTCTAGAAGTTGCCTGGTCCAAATGATCTGAACCTTAGCCAATGTGTTTTAATTAATGGTAGTCAAGTTATTAGAAGGCAAAGAATGGTACTGGTGAAGCTTGTTGGTAATGCCTGTCTGTCATCCCTCTAAGATCTTTCTTCTCCACAATTCCATGTCTTTTCTTATAGCGATGCTATACTGCCTATTATAGTAAATACAGAAATTTCATGATTTACCTGCAAACATGATTAAATTAGATAGCTACACACCTCTTGAAAGATTGGAGAAACCCAACCGAGACTTGTTCTTACATTTGGCTTTTTGGGTAATTCAGACTTAGCTGTTTCCCATTTTCCCAACAAAATGTTAGCTTAAACACAGAATACTATATTGTATATTGTATTGGAATTTCAAAGTAATTTTTTTCATAAAAGATTCTATTTGATCAAATATTATATTTAATAACAATTAAAAGGTAGTATTCCTAGTATATACTTAAAAGACAGTCTCAGTTTTTATCTGTGTGGAATATCAAAATTTTGAACAAAAAGATGAAAAGAATAGAATCCTTTATCTTTCCCTGAGAGATCTAACTGCAATTTAATATTAAATAATAAAAATAATTTCTTTCAGTTAGATCATTCAGTTATTGGGTTCTATACACGTACATGCCAATCTGCTTAACAATTATCCATTGTGTTCATTATTATTCAACCATAAGCCTTTTTAATGCCTTGCTGAAATTCAGATATGCTGCCTACACCATTTTCTTCATTTATGAGATTGTAAACTTATCAAAGGAAAAATTAATTGGACTGAACTCAATTTATGTATAATAAACTAATCTGTCTTATAATTATTTTTCTCACAATTAACAAAACAATACTTTACAATTTGGTTTTAGATAAATATCAACTTTTCCGTTGTCCAATTTATGCAGTTTTTAAATTAAACTCTCTCCTTGAGTTTACCTATAATCTTGTAGTAATTCCACTCTATCCAGCTGGAGGTTTATCTGTCTTTACAACTGAAACAGAATTTTCACAGCAGAAAAAAAAAGATTAAAAAATATCTTATGATACCATCCTCAGTCAAGATCAGTGATTAACAGTACTAGCTGCTGCTAAATGCTTTCAGTATTTTTCAGTGTTACTGTATTTACACATTTCAAATATTCTTCCACACAGTTTTTATTAAACTTTTTTCTACTCATTTTATAATGTATATTGTTAACAGGAATGGTTTATTCCCACTATATTTTCTAATTGTGTATTTCTGACATATAAATTGATTGCTAGTTATTGTATATTTATTATGTATTTGGCCTATTTGTTAAACTTTAATTTGTGTCACTTTCTTTAGGTTTCTTTAGATTAGTGTTATAAATAGCATGCGTTTGGATTTCATTTTTTGACCCAATGTGTGAAGTGTCATCTTTTAATAACACTTTTAAGCTCACTGACATGTATAATTTATCCTTCCTTCCTTTTTTCCTTCCTTCCTTCCTTCCTTCCTTCCTTCCTTCCTTCCTTCCTTCCTTCCTTCCTTCCTTCCTTCCTTCCTTCCTTTCCTTCTTTCCTTTATAACGCTATTTGGTTTTAACTTGTTAATGTTTGGGCCATTTGTTTAAATCTGATCATATGTGGTGAGTCTTGGATATTTTTCTCTGTATTTAGAACAATTTGTTTTTTCATCTGAGATATATAGAGGGTTGACAACTTTGTGCCCTTTACATTGTTCCACATCTTGATAAAATTATGCTGCAGAAGGCCGGTTGGCAGGTGGAAAGATCTTAAAAACTTGGAATGTAAACTCATAAGCACTGCTCCTGCTCTCTGCTCTGAGGCATTTTTTAAATGCCCTGTGCATAAGGATTTACTCTATCTTGTTCAGAGATGTATAACAATACTGAGACTTGTGGGCCGTGGGATAGTCCCTCAATTCAATATATAGTCATTCAACTTCAATTCTCTTACACTTGTTTACCTTCCACATTTCATTAGTTTTTCCCTGACAATTATTTCTTGTCCTTTTTTCAAATAAAATAAATAACTTTTCTTCTTTCCAAATTCTATAATCGTAGTAGATTGAAAAACAACCCATGGAAGATATGAAGTCCTAACCCCTGGAACCTGTATATGTTACCTTATTTGGAAAAAGGATTTTTTCAAAGGTGATTACATTAAAGATCTAATGATGGAAATGCCATTTGGGATTATCATTATTGGTCATAAATGTCATCACAGGTAGCTTTATAAGAGAGAGGCCAAATAAGTGTTCATGTAGACATAAGAGAAGATGTGAAGACATGTGAAGATGCAGCATAAACTGAGGTGATACAGCTATGAGCCATGGAATGCCAGCAGCTAAGTTATCAGATGCTGGAAAGGGCAAAGAATGCATTCTCTCTAGACACTGCAAAGAGAGCATGGCTTTGCTGACACCTTGATTCCAGTCTAGTGGTACTTGATTCAGACTTTTTGTCTCCAAACCTGTGAGAGAATAAATTTCTGTTGTTTTAAGCCACCAAAATTCTGATATTTTATTACAGCAGCCACATAAAAATAATATAGTAGTTCTCAGAATTTTGTGGTCTTACTTATATGACTTTGGGAAATTGGGGTGATTGTATTAGTTTTCATGCTGCAATAAGGACATGCCTGATACTGGACAATTTAGAAAATAAAGAGGTTTAATTGGACTTACAGTCCCATGTGACTGGGGAATCCTCACAATCATGGCAGAAGGCAAGGAGGAACAAATCATGTCTTACATGGATGACAGCAGGTGAAAAAAAGCTTGTACAGGGAAACTCCCTTTCTTAAAACCATCAGATCTCATGAGACTTATTCACTATCATGAGAACAGCATGGGAAAGACCTGCCCCCCAGGATTCAATTACCTCCCACCAGATCACTCCCACAACACAAGGGAATTCAAGATGTGATTTGGGTGGGGACACAGCCAAACGATATTATTCTGCCCCTTGCCCCTGCCAAATCTCATGTTCTCACATTTCAAAACCATTCATGGCTTCCCAATAGTCCTCCAAGGTCTTAACTCATTTCAGCATTAACTCAAAAGTCCACAGTCCAAAGTTTCGTCCAAGACAAGGAAAGTCTCTTCTGCCTATGAGTTTGTAAAACCAAAAGCAAGTTAGTTACTTCCAAGATATAATGGGAGTGCAAGCACGGCATAAATACAGGTATTCCAAAGAGCAGAAATTGTCCAAAACAAAGAGGCTACAGGCCCCTTGCAAATACGAAATCCAGCAGAGCAGTCCAATCTTAAAGCTCCAAAATGATCTCCTTTGACTTCTTGTTTCACTTTCAGGTCACACTGATGCAAAAGGTGGGCTCCTATAGCCTTTGGCAGCTCTGCGCCAATGGCTCTGCAGGTTACAGTCTCCCACCTGGTTGCTTTCATGGGCTGGTGTTGAGTGTCTGTGGCTTTTCCAAGCACATGGTGCAAGCTGTTAGTGGATCTACCATTCTGGGGTCTGGAAGATTGTGGCCTTCGTCCCACAGCTCCACTAGGCAGTGTCCTAGTAGGGACTCTGTGTGGGGACTCCAATCCCACATTTCCCTTTCCCACTGCCCTAGCAGAGGTTCACCATGAGAGCCCCACCCCTGCAGCAAACTTCTTTCTGGACATCCAGGCATTGCCACACATCCTGTGAAATCTAGACAGAGGTTCCCAAACCTCAGTTCTTGACTTCTGTGCACCGACAGGCTCAACACCATGTGGAAGCTGACTTGGGGCTTGCACCCTTTGAAGCCATGGCCCAAGCTGTACCTTGGCCCCTTTAAGTCATGGTTGGACCAGCTGGGACACAGGGACCCAAGTCCCTAGACTGTACACAGCACGAGACCCTGAGCCTCTGGGTCTGTGACAGGAGGGGCTGCCATGAAGACCTCTGACATAATGAAGGCATTTTCCCCCATTGTCTTGGGGATTAACATTTGGTTCTTAGTTACTTATGCAAATTTCTGCAGCTGGTTTGACAGTCTCCTCAGAAAATAGGATTTTCTTTTCTATTGCATTGTCAGGCTGCAAATTTTTGAAACTCTTATGCTCTGCTTCTCTTATAAAACTGAATGCCCAAGTTATCTTTTGAATTCTTTGCTGCTTAGAAATTTCTTCCATCATGTACCCTAAATCATCTCTCTCAAGTTCAAAGTTCCACAAATCTCTAGGGCAGGGGCAAAATGGCTTCTATCTCTTTGCTGAAACATAACAAGACTCACCTTTGCTCTAGTTCCCAAGTTCCTCATCTCCATCTGAGTCTACCTCAGCCTGGACCTTATTGTTCACATCACTGTTAGTATTTTTGTCAAAGCCAATCAACAAGTTTCTAGGAAGTTTCAAACTTTACCACATTTTTCTGTTTTACTCTGAGCCCTTGAACTGTTCCAGCCTCTGCCTATTACCCAGTTCCAAAGTCATTTCTACATTTTTGGGTATCTTTTCAGCAATGCCCCACTCTCCTGGTACCAATTTACTGTATTAGTCAGTTTTCATGCTGCTATTAAAGATATACCTGAGACTGGGCAATTTATCAAAGAAAGAGGTTTAATTGGACTTACAGTTCCACATGGCTGGAGAATCCTCACAATCATGGTGGAAGGCAAGGAGGAGCAAGTCCCATCTTACGTGGATGGCAACAGGTGAAGAAGAGCTTATGCAGTGAAACTCCTTTTTAAAAAAACCATCGGATCTTGTGAGACTTATTCACTGTCACAAGAACAGCACGGGAAAGACCTGCCCCCAAGATTCAATTACCTTCCATTGAGTCCCTCTCACAACACGTGGAAATTCAAGATGAGATTTGGGTGGGGACAAAGCCAAATCATATCAGTGATTTAAGGAGTTAAGCTGCTAATCTCATTCTTTTTTAAAACTATCTTTTTTCTCTCATTTTGTTGAATTTTGAGCTCTGTTACTTATTTTGTTTCCTTACCTGTTTGCTTTATTTCATTTTTATACATAAGTTTACTTATTTTTTCTTATTTTTTTCATAATTTTCTAAAAGCATGTAATAGTATTTCAATATTGCAATCTTAACACTGACATCTGAATTTAATATTAAATGTTTTACAAGAAGTCAACTCCCTGGACTGCAGGATAGTTTTTTACAAAAATTTTGTCTGCTGGGTCAAACAATTATTGATAGACACAGGTGAAATTGATTTAGTGCTTTCTGAAAGCAAGTGTAATTTTTGGGGAAAAATAAGAACTCAAAATACATGGATTTCAGTACTGGTAGGTTCTCTAGTATATACAATTTGTTTCAATGCTGGTCTTAGAGAAAATGTAGGCTAATTCCTCTCTAAGTCCTGGTGCTTAAAGTTCAATAAAGTAATTTTAAAGAGTCATAGCTGCCATGTAATTTTAACAGTAATATTTTAGAAATAATTTGACTTTATGACATCACCTCGCAGGGTCATACAATCCTGCAGTTCTGTCAAGGGTGGAGAATGCAGCATGAGCAAAGTAGCTTCCACAAGGTCAGGCTTCACATCTCCACGAAGTTTCTCTTGGAAAGAATCACAAAGCCACAAATTTTAAATTTTTGCTCAGACAGTACTAATTTTTCAGCAAGTGGATAATTAATACATTTATAAATCATGTCTTTCATTTCTCCTTGGCTTGCAAAAATTCATTAAATTACCTCCACAGTTCATTTATATCAGATAGAAAGGTGTTTTATATGGGGTGTTTCAAAGAGTCAAGACAGGAAGTTGAAAGTCTTAGAGATATGCAGTAAATACTTTCATTATATGAGATTAACCAGTTCTAAATATGTCTTTTAGTTTAACAAAATTTATAAATGGTGCTCTAGTGGCCTATAGAAGATATAACATGCTACTAAATGACAATTTATTGCAGTATCTAGCCCTTAGGGCTAGTTGATGGATTATTGCTATAAGTACATTTTCCATCTTGAAAGTCTCTTTGATTAATCATGGATACTTTATTTAGCAATTTGATATATTATTATCCTTATACTTTTTTCTTTAAAAATATTTTTAAATTACTGTTAAGCAGATGTTTGAATTCCTTTCAGGGTATGTGATTAATGTAGCTCTGATGAAACTAGAAATTCAGTATTATCGACATACCCAGAGGAGTGCTGGGCTTAATATAATTTTTTATAATGGTTATTTGAAAGACTTCCATTTACTGTAATACACAAGTACTTTTTATTACACGATGCTTTTTAAAAATCAAGCCAGTTGGAAAAGACATGTATACGTTGTTCTTGTGTATACTGACAATGAAGGAAAGAGAATTGACGCTCCTTACGGATTTGATCAGGGCTTTGCATAGAAGAAAATATTTGAGCCTTTATTAAATTGTATGTAAATTGTCAAAAATAGACCTAGCCTTATGTTAATTAAATCTATAGGTTTACTTTTAATTTAAGAATATTAAGGAAAATCAGATTCCAAAAGTGCTTTATTAGCTGAAACTTTTCCCTAGGTAGCTAGTTTTTTTACTAAAGGATAGGAAGATTTCATTTGAATATGTGTTTCTAAAGACATTGGTAATTTGCTTGTTTCAAAGTCTCTCTCAGTGATACTGCTATATACTGAATATTGTGTTATTATTTCCAAACTTTATTCTAAATACATGGTTGATTAAATAAAAATAAAGCAAAAGCAATTTTAGAAAAGTTGCCTTCTCAACGTACAGAATGGGAGAAAATTTTTACAATCTACTCATCTGACAAATGGCTAATATCCAGAACCTACAAAGAACTCAAACAAATTTACAAGAAAAAAACAAATAACCCCATCAAAAAGTGGGCAAAGGATATGAACAGACACTTCTCAAAAGAAAACGTTTATGCAGCCAACAGACACATGAAAAAATGCTCATCATCACTAGCCATCAGAGAAATGCAAATCAAACCACAATGAGATACCATCTCACACCAGTTAGAATGGCCATAATTAAAAAGTCAGGAAACAACAGGTGCTGGAGAGGATGTGGCGAAATAGGAACACTTTTACACTGTTGGTGGGACTGTAAACTAGTTCAACCATTGTGGAAGACAGTGTGGCGATTTCTCAAGGATCTAGAACTAGAAATACCATTTGACCCAGCCATCCCATTACTGGGTATATACCCAAAGGATTGTAAGTCATGCTGCTATAAAGACACATGCACATGTATGTTTATTGTAGCACTATTCACAATAGCAAAGACTTGGAATCAACCCAAATGTCCATCAGTGGCAGACTGGATTAAGAAAATGTGGCACTTATACACCATGGAATAACATGAAGCCATAAAAAAGGATGAGTTCATGTCCTTTCTAGGGACATGGATGCAGCTGGAAACCATCATTCTCAGCAAACTATTGCAAGAACAGAAAACCAAACACCACATGTTCTCCCTCATAGGTGGGAACTGAACAATGAGAACACTTGGATACAGTAAGGGGAACATCACACACCGGGGCCTGTTGTGGGGTGCGGGGAGGGTGGAGGGATAGCATTAGGAGATATACCTAATGTAAATGACGAGTTAATGGGTGCAGCACACCAGCATGGCACATGTATACATATGTAACAAACCTGCACGTTGTGCACATGTACTCTAGAACTTAAAGTATAATAAAAAAGAAAAAAAAGAAAAAAAAAAAGAAAAGTTAACTTTTCTTCTTTCCATCATTTTTTTTTTTTAAGGTGGAAGATGTTTTTGATAAAAGTGGATTCACAGAAGTGTTTAATGTAAATAAAATGTGGATAACATGAAGCAAGATGAACAAACATTAGAAATAGGTGAAAATTACTAGGTAGGAAAGAAATATTCTACATGGAACCAGAATTAAGGCTGATACAAAATGCCTTCCATGACATCTTCATATTTGCTAAGAGTGGAACACCAGTAAAACTTAAGCTTTCTTTTGGTCAATTCTAAGAGAGAAAGATGACCAGCTACCTAATTCACAGGGTCCAAAAGAGAAAAATGAACTAATTAATTAGAAAAGGTACAAATATTCCTGATACTAGTGTCATTTTTGCCCATGTATCTTCACAAAGAATATATTGTAATGCAGAGTTTAACTTTGAAGGATATTTCATAATAATTCTAGCAGCGAGATTTACTTTAATTCCCAATGCAATTTCATGTCCTCAGTAGCAAGCACAATCAATTAGAGCAATTCAGTGTAACCGGCATGTGTATGTCAGTGTATCTATGTGGTACATGCACTTGAATTTGTGTGTTTGGCTAAGGTGTATTGGAAATGGCACATGGCAAGTTGGAGCTGGTCAAACAATGGTGAGATACAACACCTAATTCTGTGTATTTTGCTTCTTCAGTGGTTATATTAAGACTCTAGCAAAATAGATAAATTAAGTATCCTTTAGAATATTTCCCCCAAATATAATTTCATTAAGTTTTTGTGGATATTTGGTTGTATTAAGCTCAAAATTATGTTCTCTGTAAAGTTTAAATTCTAAAATCAGAGCTTAAATTTAATTCCCATGTTATTTCAAGTAATATTGAGAATTAAGTGTGCTACTTTATCTTTTGTGTCACTGCTACATGATTTGTTCTGCCTCAGTATTCTCCTTTAATTAGGCTTTGTTGCAGAGGCACACATCCAGCCTAGTGAGCAATGTGCCCTTTCTTAAGCACTGCTAATTCATATATAATGTTGAATCGGGGTTTATTTGGATAATCAGTTAGGCTGGAGTTGTGATGTGTAAATCGTCCATGAAGAAAATTCAGGAAAAAACAAAATAATGAATTGAAAATGGAATCCTTATTATTTAGACGCAGAACTTGATAAAATGTATCTCATTTTACCATGGTATTTCTGAAATTTATGAAAGTTGAGGCTTTAACAAGATAGGAATAGTCTTTTGTTTAATCATTTTGATTGTTCATTAAGAAGTCAATATTAATAAATCACAGGCTTTTCTTCATTCTAATAACTAAGATGCAAGATTTATCTCTAATAAGTACATAACATCTAACAGGAGGTTAAACTTGACCTCTAAGTTCCCAATTCACACTGAGAAGCTGTTATCCTATGGTTCTTCTTTGTACTGATCATACTACTTCCTACTCAGGAAATCATATGAGTTGTTTTATTAATGGCATGGAGACCAAAACCTTCGTCATGCCTAGTAAGTTGACTTCCCTTTCTTAGTTGAGAAAATCATGGTGTCTTCTTCCGCATATACAGTGCTGTGTCCAACATCTGTGCTTGGTGCATGCTTGTCACTCTTTCTCTGACAACTAAAATCTTACCTCCTTCTTTTTTCTCCTCCTCTCCCCTTTCTTCCTGCTCTTCTTCCTCTTCCTCCTTTCTTCCGCTTTCTCTTCTCCACCTTCTTCTTCTTCTAATCTTTTTCTTCTTGAAATTCACGAACACAGCCTTCGTTACCTTCCTGTTCACTAATTTGTATATAACGAAATTCTACTATTTGTCCATTGTCCTCTGTGTCTGTAAGCTTTCAGATTCTGAACCTTGAGAACAAGGATTCTTATGGATTAAAAAAAAAAAATCTTTTTATCTTAACTCCTTTACGTCATTCAGGCCAGTACAGAGATAACATGAGGAAACCTGATTTCACTCAATGACATACAGCTTAATGCTGGAAACTTAATTCTTAATAAAGAAGGCCGGTAGGGTGACTATCTCCAGAAGATGACAGTGGAAGATATTGAATTATTTATTTTGTGAACCCTGAGTCTAGCCTTTTTCTATGGCTTGCTGATTAGACCTCAAAGTTATCTGAGAGACTGACTCAGCCTAACAGCACAGCATTTGAGCCCAAAGCCCATTTACATAGTTGTTTCCTCTTCTTGCTATATTTCTTGCTGGCTTTACTGCCTCCCACTGACATCAAGGATGTGCATGCCATTTGCACATCAAGATCTCTCTGTCTCTGTTTGTTTTGAAGTTTGCCATTCATAGGATTACTGAAACAATTCCTTCTTTGCCATCACTGATACTTTAATTACTTTCTCTTAATGTTTGTTAAGGTTCCTGATACTTTTTTGTTTAATCTCTATAGTCCTTCATAGCCACTCAAATGTCTCTCAGGATCCTTCTGAAGATCAAAGAAGATCTCATGCAGTTTTGCCAAAAGCTCTGAAGAGGCAGCATGTGTCTCCTTTGCCTTAGGTCAAGCTCTCCACTGGAGCAGATTGATATCAGATCTGCTCCCATCTCTGAAGCTCAGATGTCAAGGATCACATCATTTTAATTTTTTGAGGTAAAAACAAATGTGGACATACTTTATATATCAAGTATTTAAAATGGTTTTTTTCTCATACAATGTAAATAGCCTGGTTTATTCTCTGAATGATCTGGGCACTTGGCAACTCTATCATATAATTCCAGCTTGCTAAAGATAATTTCCTAACAGAACCTATCTTAACAGATGCTATTTGAGTGTGATTTGAAGAGCTCATAGACAGGACTCCCCTGTTCCTAAAGTTTCTATCATATCCCTTCATTCTATCAGTTGTTTGATTCTGGTGGTCCCTGAAAGCTTTTCATTTTTTGAGGCATTTTTATTTAATGCAATCACATTCAGAAGGAGTCTACCATCTGCTATCATTATATCATAGTCAATTAAAAGCAGTTTTGGAATAAAATTTTTATTGTTTTTTAAAAAGGAGCCTATCAAGAAAAAGTAAATAAGTGCTATCACAGTGGGTTTCAAAGAGCCAAGAATAATTTTCAACCACTATGCATATGTTCTGTGTAATTATTTCTGCTTCCATATAATTCTTCTACTGTCCATGGTGCAAATTACAAATTTATTATAGAAATGCCTTGATTTTATTAACTTAGGTTTAAAATAATTCTTTCAAATAGGGCTAAGCAAAATTTTCTTTCTCCTGACTTGCCTTGAAACAAGCAAAGTAAAGAAAAAAAAGATCAGTCACTATAAGTTTTATTCAATCACATCAACTTAAAAATTAATATTATTAGAAACGTAAAAATTGATATTTAGATGACTCATTGTTTAGCAATGCAGAATATTTCACAAAGAAAATGCTTTACATATTTATCTTTCATATTCTTAAGAAAGAATATAAACTTTCTAGTTAACTTGGGTTTTATGGTGTGTGTGTGTGTTTGTTTATAATATTGAACATATAATGCGCACATAACAAGAACTTACTTACTGAAAACAAGGGTTATAAATTTCAGAACGGACGCTACACTGTCACCAGTTGCACAGGAAAATGTAAAATGAACTATATTTTCTAAGACCTATGGTATCTGACATCTAAAAGGAAAAGAATAACTGTTTTTTAAGTAGTGACAACACTGATATTTCTTCTTGGTATACTCATATTCCAAAATGCTGAAAGAAATAGTGCAGTGAAAAATATTTCCAAAAATCTCATGCTTTGTTTGTAGGAATATTTTTCTAAGTATTCACAACTGTTTTGTTACTTTATATTTTGGCAAGCTCACTAAACTCTGTTGATCCATTCAGATAAATGATCATTCACAGAAGTTGTTGCTTTCTGTAAATGTTATCATTGGATTCAGTTTTGTCACCTTATCCAACTTCTCAAAACTATTTTATTTCCTGTCAGATCTTTAGTCATCTTGGATCCTGAATAAAGTAGAATGTCAAAATATCAAATCATTTCCTTCCAACATTTTTTATTTTTATTCTATGGTGGTTTCTGTAAATGAAGGGATTGGCTTTTGCTAGGTGAGGTTTGCTTGCTTTGAAAATGAGAATTCTTGCACAGATAAGGCACTCATTTTTCTAAACCAGGCTTGTTCTCATTTTTTTCTTTGAAATAGCAACAGTGGAAACACTGGGCTCCACATTGAGAGATAAAATGACAGAACTATTGTATCATATGAATATTGATTAATTATAAAAGAAGGAACACATTTACCCAAGCCATGGTCTCAATAAAATGATATTGCAAGCATTTCTTAATTAGTAGTGCTATGGTATGTACTTCTGAGCTATTTCTGCACTATAGACATGCAAAAATAATGAAGGCTAAAGGTATGCGTTAGATAAAGCAAAGAGCTAAAATCCATGGACAGAAATCATAGAACCTTCCTTATACTAGCACTATTTTCTTTTTCTTAGTAGCATCAGATGAAGTCAGATTTCAGACAATGCCAAAATCATACAGAGAAAGTTGAGAATGTCAAGTACTTAATAGATTCTGCATACACACTGGAAGAGTTTCATTTTAATAGGAATCTCCTCTAACTTCTGTATGTAATTGAGACTGTCATAAATACTTCTCTCTCTCTCTCAATCTCTCACTCTGTCTCACAAACACACACACACACAAACACACGCACACACACAAACACTTAGAACATAAACAATTCAACACGAAGAATCTACTCATTACTTTTATCGACTGCCCAGTAAGTGGTAATAAAAAATTCTCATACTGAAATTCTGCATTTTATTATTGTTTAACACATGTGGTTGCTATTCTCCATTTCTTTTGCCCCATGTATTACCTTCAAATAAAAGGAATTTCTATTGGTATACTTTTAAACTTTTATATAATCAAAACTAAAATAGTTAATGATTTCCATTTATTTGTCATTTATTCTGATAAACTATATGACCCTCTTTGTTTTAATGAAATTTAATGCATCAAAATTCAGAATACAATTACTTTTAAAATTACAACCTAGTGTCCTCAAATAATGTACTCCAATGACTAATGAGACTGTCATTACCTCTATGATATTTTCTGTAAATGGCTCAAACATATTTTACAAAATCAATTGCTCTTCCGAAGTCATGCTTCATTCTTTTTGAATCCAGAATAGCTGTAGGACACTACTCCAGTTAAATAATCTGTGGACGTTCTTATACTACATGGGTCAGTTAGTTAGAATATACCCAAAGAGAAATAAAAGTAGTATGTTTTGGAACAAAACAAACAACCCGCTTCCACCACTGCTATTCAACATAGTACTGGAATTTCTAACCAGACCAAATAGGCAAGAGAAAGAAATAAAAGGCATCCAAATTGGAAACGATGAAGTCAGATTATCTCTATTCTCTGATAATACAGTCATACACCTAGAAAAGACTGAAGACTCCTCCAAAAAAAAATAAAAATAAAAAAACCTAGATTTGATAAATCACTTAAGTTTCAGGATATAAAATTAACATACAATATTAACATACAAAAATAGTGGCATTTATGTACACTAATAACAATCAATCTGGGAACCAAATCAAGAACTCAATTCCATTTACAACAGCTAAAAAAGAAAATAAACAATAAAAAATACGTAGAAACACATTCTGAAGACAGAACTACCATTTGGTCCAACAATTCCACTGTGGGGTATCTACCTAAAGAAAAAGAAATAATTACATCAAAAATACATCTGCATTCATGTGCTTATCAAGAAATGATTCACTATTCACAACAGCAATGCCATGGAATCAAATTAAGTGTTCATCAATGATCATCGGCAGGTCAAGTAAAGCAAAACGCTCCCATACAGACACATGGCAGCAAAGTGACGACTGGATAAAGAAAATATGGTATATGTATATCACAAAATTCTACTCTACCATAAAACAAGGAAATTATGTTTTTTGCAGCAATATGGATGGAACTAGAGACCATTATCCTAAATGAAATAATTCATAAACAGAAAGTTAAATACTGCATATTCTCACTCATAAATGGTAGTTTTAATTTTAGTTCTTTGAGAAGTCACCATACTGTTTTCCACAGAGGTTGTACTAATTTACAATCCCACTAACAGTGAGTAAGTGTTCCTTTTACTCCACACCCTCACCATCATCTGTTGGTGTTCGAATTTTTAATAGTAGTCATTCTGACTGGTGTAAGATGATAGCTTATTTTGGCCTTATTTGCATTTCTCTAATGATTAGATATGTTGAGCTTTTTTTTTTTCATATATTTCATGGCCACTTATATGTCTTTATCTTTTTTTGAACTATGTCTGTTGATGTCCTTTGCCCACATTTTAGTGGAGTTGTTTTTTTTTCTTGTTGAGTTGTTTGAGTTTCTTACAGATTCTGGATATTAGCACTTCGTTGGATGAATACTTTTCAAATATTTACTTGCATCAGATGTTGCCCGTTTGCCCTGATAATTATTTCTTTTGCTGTGCAGAAGATTTTTAGTTTAAGTCCCATTTTTTTTGTTTTTTTTGTTTTTTTGTTTTATTGTGTTTGTGATGTAGGATTTTTCTTCTCAGTCACTTTGCAAGCCAGGGAGCTCCAGCCAGCAACACACCACCTGGGCCTCGCTTCGCCGTGCCGACATGCCCCAGCTCAACTGTGTTATAGCTTGTAACGGTGTTTGGCTGTTCCTAGCTCTTGTATTGCATCCAAAAAGAATGAGGTTACACTGAACATTGAAGGATAAGGAGGGCAGAGAAGAATTTTAATGAGTGTTGTAAACAGCTTTCAGTGGAGAGGGGATGCAGAGTTGGTCCCCCTACCCAAAGGAGGGAAAGTTCCCTGTGGGGCTAGGCCTGGGGCCTTTTATAAACTCAGAATGGGCAGTGCATGCTTATTGGTTTAGGGGTATGCAAAAAAGGTTAAAGTGAATACACCACTCAAAGGTGGGCACAAGAGTGTAGGAAAAACTATTAGGAAAGTGTAGGTATATGTAAAATAGGGGAAGAGTATGGACCAATCTGAGAAAAGCATGCCAAATGGGAAGACAAGTTCTCAATCAGCTCCATGGATTTAACTGGTAGCTTGCCTTCCAGGCTTTAAACCGTCTTTGGCTTGCAGGTGGAGTTTCAATGGGGACCTGCCCCTATCTGCCTAAGCATTTGGCTGCCTACTGCTGCTCTCATTTGCTTTTGGGAATTTAGTGATAAATTCCTAAGCCAATGTCCAGAAGAGTTTTTCTTAAGTTTTCTTCTAGAATTTTTTATGAATTCAGGTATTAAAGTTATGTCTTTAATCCATCTCAAGTAAATTTTACATGTAGTAGAAGGTAGGGGTCCAGTTTTATTCTTCTGCATATGGCTAATATTCCCAGCACAGTTTATTGAATATGGTGTCCTTTTCCCAGTGTATATTTTTGTTGATGTTGTCAAAGGTCAGTTGGCTATAAGTAGTATCTGGCTTTATTTATGGGTTTTTATTCTGTTCTGTTGCTGTATGTATCTATTTTTATACCAGTATTATGCTGTTTTGGTTACTATTGCCTTGTAGTATAATTTTAATTTAGGTCATGTAATACATTCAGCTTTGTTCTTTTTGCTTAGTATTACTTTGGCTAGCAGTCTCTATTTTTAGTTTCATATGAATTTTAGGATTCTTTTTTCTAATTCTTTGTAAAATGGCATTGATAGTATGATAGAAATTGCTTTAACTCTGTGAATTTCTTTCGGCAGCATGGTCATTTTAATAATATTGATTATTTTAATCCATGAACAAGGTATGCTTTTCCATTTGTTTGTGTTTTCTATGATTTCTTTCATCAATATTGTGCAATTCTCCTTGTGGAGATCTTTCACCTCCTTGGTTAAATGTATTTTCATTTTTTTTGTAGATATTATAAATGGAGATGAGTTCTTGATTTGGTTCTTCCTCTTTCATTTCTTTCTTTTGACTGATTGCTTTGGCTAGGATTTCTGAAACTATGTGGAACAAAAGTGGTGATAGTGGCCATCCTTACCTTGTTCCTGTTCTTAGGGAGAATGTTTTCAACTTTCCCGCATGCCAAATTTTATTGAAAGCTTTCTCTCATTTATTGAGATGATCATGTCGTTTTTGTTTTTAATTCTGTTTATATAATAAATAATAATTTTTGACTTGTGCATGTTAAACCATCTTTGCCAACCTAGAACAAAACCTACTTGATTGTGGTATATTATCTTTTTGATGAGCTGCTGGATTTGGTTTGCTGGTATTTTGTTGAGGATTTTGCATTTATGTTCATCAGGGATATTAGCCTGTAATTTTCTTTTTTGTTGTACTCTTGCCAGCTTTGCTCTCAGGGTGATACTGGCTTTGTAGCATGAATTAGGAAAGATTCCCTATTCCTCAATTTTTTTTTCAAAGCGTTTCAGTAAGATTGGTTCTACTTCTTTTATCTGCATTGGTGGAATTCAGCTACGAGTCCATCTGTCCATCTGGCTCTGTGCTTTTTGTTTTGTTAGAATATTTCTTTTACTTAAATGAGTGGTTCAATTTCACTACTCGTTATTGGTCTGTTCACTATTTCTCTTTCTTCATCGTTCAGTCTTGAGAGGTTGTATCTTTCCTGAAATTTATCAACTTCCTCTAGGTTTTCTTGTTTCTTCATGTAGGGATGCTCACTGTAGTCTCTGAAAATCTTTTCTATTTCTCTGGTATCAATGGTAATTTCACCTTTATAATTTCTGCTACGACCTATTTAAAAATTTCTCTTTTCTTCTTCATTAGTCTAGCTAGCAGACTGACAATTTTATTTATCTTTTCAAAGAAGCAGCTTTTCATTCTACTGAGTCTTTGTTTTTTATTGGTCTCAGTTTCATTTAGTTCTGCTCTGATCTTTGTTATTTCTTTTCTCCTGGTTGCTTTGGATTGGATTTGTTTTTATTTTCCTAGTCCCCTGAGGTGGGACATTTGGTTGTTAATTTGGGATCTTTTCATCTTTTTGGCATAGACATTTAATGCTATAAAATATAGCCCTGCTTTTGCCCTATCTCAGACGTTTTGGTATTCTTTGTCTGTATTTTCATTTGTTTTTAAAATTTTGTATTTCTACCTAATTTCATTTTTTTCTAAAGATCATTCATAAGCAGATTGTTTAATTTATACGTATGTGTATAATAGTTTTGAGAGAGTTCTTCTTGGTATTGATTTCCAGTTTTATTTAACTGTGGTCTAGAAGATATGTAATATGATATCAATTTTTAAAAGTTTATTGATATTTGAATTGTGGTTAGCATATGTTCAATTTTTGAAAGTGTTCCATGCACAGATGAAAGTAATGGGTATTCTGTGGTTGATAGGTACAGTGCTCTGTAAATGTCTTTTGGGTTCATTTGGTTTACAGTCCAATTAAATCCAGAGTTTCTTTGTTGATTTTCTGTTATGATCTGTTTAGTGCTGTGAGTTAGGTGTTGATATCCCCCACTGTCATTTTACTGATGTTTCAATATTTTCAATATTTTCTTGGGTCCAGCAGTGGTGTTTTTTTCTTTTTTCGATCTGGGTGTTCCAGTATTGGGCGCACATATATATTTAGGATTGTTACGTCTTCTTGTTCAGTTGATCCCTTTATCATTACATAATGACTTTATTTTTTTTTTTTTTTACTGTTGTTGTTTTAAAATCTGTTTTATCCGATGTAAGTATAGTGACTCCTGCTCAGTTTTCTTTTCTGTTTGCATGGAGTGTCTTTTCTGTCCCTTTCCTTTGAGTCTGTATCTGTTAGGTGGGTTTCTTGTAATAAGCCTATGGTTGGATTTGGTTTTTAAATTCACTTTGCCAATCTATATCTTTTTGGTGAAGCATTTAGTCATTTCCATTCAAGGTTAACACTGATACTTGTGAGGGTTTTTTCCCTTCCGGATATTAATTGTTCCCTAGTTGCTTTGTAATCTAAGTTGTGTGGTTGCTTTATAAAATCTGTGTGTTTTTATGATGGCAAGTATTGCTCTTTCATCTCAATGTTTACAGTTCCTTTGAGCATTTCTTGTAAGGGTGGTCTGACAAAGTTTTCTCTTGGTTATCTTTTGCTTTCATTCAAACTAAGGATTTCAACATAGTTTTCTTTTTATAGTTGTTCACCTTGTGCCTTATCTGTAATTGTACATTGTACATGCTTTGGGACTTTTTTTTCTGATCCCTTTTCTCTTATCTATATGAACTGTCTTTAACTGTTTTTTTTTTTTGTTTGTTTGTTTGTTTGTTTTTATGGAGTCTCACTCTGTCACCCAGGCTGGAATGCAGTGGCACAATCTCGGCTTGGGTTCACACCATTCTCCTGCCTCAGCCTCCCGAGTAGCTGGGACTACAGGTGCCCACCACCACGCCTGGCTAACTTTTTTGTGTTTTTAGTAGAGACGGAGTTTCACCGTGTTAGCCAGGATGGTCTCGATCTCCTGACCTCGTGATCCGCCCGCCTCAGTCTCCCAAAGTGTTAGGATTACAGGCTTGAGTCACTGCGTCCGACCATGAACTGTCTTATTTAGTAACACGTCCAATTCTACACACACACACACACACCATACACACACACACAAATATATATATATATTTATGGAACTGAATACACACACACACACACACACACACACACATATATATATGATATTCCTTAGATCCACACTTACATGTTATTTTCTATATACTAATTCTGCAATCCCACTAATATGTTCTATTTTTTCCCTCATCTTGTCTTCCCTAATTCTTCCTCATCCCAGTTAATAAACCTACTAACATTTTCATAAGTAATTCATGCCAAAAACTTTATTCTTGAGTCTGCCAATTTCTTCTATCCTCATATTCAATTCATCGAGTTCTATTATTTCTAGCCTGAAATATATATCTGTAATTTTTCAACTTATTTCTATTACACTATCATTACCCTAGTCAAAAACGTCACCACTTCTTCTTGCTTGGTGCAGTACAAACTACTATTATTCATCAATAGCCATTTCTTTAACCTGGGGAGAATTATACATCTCAACACCACTGACGTCAAGTTTGGCCATAGAACTCCTTTGGCAAATGTAATATGAGCAGAGGTGAGACTTGCCATTTCCTAGCAGTAACTTTAAGGGATGTCTTTGCTTTACCTAGTCTTTTTTCTACTGTGAAATAGTCAATGACTATGTTCCATAGAATGGATGCTTCATCAGCCTTGATCCCAGCCTGAGGATAGTGACAACATATGGCAGAAACTTCAGCCATTCCACAATAGAAAAGATGTGTGAGTGAAAAATAAGCTTTTGTCATTGTGAGTCACTGGGATGTCAGTGGTATTTGTTATCACAGGGTAAGCTGTGCTGCCTTGACCGATTATAGCAGATTAAAGGCAATACAGCTTCAACTGATACGCCTGCCTTCACATTTCTCCCAGAATACCTTCCCCCACTACAGTTAGTGTCATGTTTGAAGAATGCAACCTTTAACCTTTTGAATAATATCCAAACTCCTTTTCATGGCCTCCAAGGTCCCACAAAGACTGACCCCTGCTTAACTCTCAGATCTCGTCTCATCCCACCCTCTGCTGATGCTCTACCTGCTATACTGTTTTACTTTTTTTTACCTCTGGCTATGTTAAGATTGTGACTCATGGGGACCTCTGACCTTGCTGTTCTCACTACTTCTCTTAATTCTTCAGACAGATGTCTCTTTCTCATTGCTATGTTCTATTCAATTCCTTAATGTCAGTTTCCTACTATACTGTCACCTCATTTATTGCAGTTTCCCTCTGCCTAATTTTTCCTATCATGTAGCAGTTACATTTCTTTAGGGTTCTGAAGATAACATGAAATATAGATGATACAGTGGCAACTTGAAAAGTTTTTCATTTCATCTCTGTATCTGTAATACCAAGTACAAGGCAATGCACAATATATGTTAGATGACAAACAAATGATTGTTGACTTTAATTTAATTTTTCCATGTAACTTTTCACCTTTATCTATGTCTGATTAGAGTATGAATAAAACAAGAAAATATCAAATATTGAAGCCCCACAATTCTTTTCTTTTTGCAAATAAAGCTTTGGTTTCTAGCTCTGAGAAGTTAACATTGGATTGCATATTATCTCCTTTTCTACTTTCATCATTTTATTGGCTGCTTTAGAAATAGGACATTTTGGTTGACATTCCAATATGATTTTATTCATTTAATTAGGAAATTATAATTTTTTAAATTTGTTTTCTCTCCTTGCTATATGGATTATACAAGCTCTTTTCTCAATCTCAATCAATTCTCAATTACAGAAAGGGAGAACAGGAAAAAATAGTTCTGTATTATATAGTTCTGATATCCAGATAATTCAAATGAGAGAACAAATGCTTATAATCACTTTCTTCCCTTAATTGGACAGAGCTTCCAGTGTGCCCATAAATCAATTTGAATATGTTCTTAATAAGATATTTTTGTTCTTCTACTTACCCAGTATGTCTACTTTATAGCTAAAATAATTTTCCCACTTTAGTTTTGACACTATTTCAAACTTTGTGCTTTATGTAGTTCTTGAAATTAAATGGAAGTAGCAAAAACACTTAGTGTATGAGCTGGAAATTATATTAATTTAGTAATGAACTAAGAATGGCATGTAAAATTTTGTGACCTATGGCAAATATCGGAGACTCAGGGTAACTGCCAAGCTACATGCCTTGTACATAAAAATCACATTTCTTTTAAACAAGGAAACTGGTATAATTTTAATTGAGCTTGCTCTGATTATTTTTTACAAAACAAAAAAAATCCATTAGAAATAATGAGAATATATTTTTAAAAGTTCTTTATTTAATATTAAATGATACCCACAGGAAATTTATACAGCTCCACTTATTTTAAAATAAATTGAGTAGCAAACAGATTTTCAAATACGTTGACCACAACGAAGAACCTTGAGAAAAACAAAATGCAATGTTTATAATCATATGGCCCTGCACCTGAAATAGAATAATACCTTTATTTTCTCTTCTTACCTACATTGAAACTTACTTTGACTTCCTTTCCTGTGAATCACCCAGTGACTGGTCCAGAAACCCCAGCACTCTCTGCTTGGACATTAGCATTCAGTAGTCTCTTACATTCTCACTTGTGATATATCTTGAGTAGTTATAAGATTTTTCATGTATTCATCATGTTCACCTTCATCTTCCCAAACTGAAAATTCTTCTTGAAACTACTATTCTGTAACCACTCAGAACCCATCAAAGTTATTCTAAAAGAGGTGATGAATGAATTTATTTCAAAAGAACTGGAGTACTTTTATAATATTTTCCCATATCACAAATAATGTTTTGTCTATCATATTTATTTAATTTTAAAAGATAATAGATTTGAAATCAAGTCATTAGTTGTGTAAATATAACTTATATTAAAGCTAAACATAATCTTTATTTTATGTTCAAAAATACTGGAGAATTTGTTTTACCATAGGTTATTTATGCAATTTTTTTAAGAAATAGTTTTTTGTATTACATGATGATAATTTTCCCCCAACAATCCATATTTTGATGTAAAAGGAAAAAAAGAAATTCTTTAGGCATTTTGAAAGATTGCTGACTTTCTCAATATTTCTTCTCACCTACATATTATCTATATATCTCCCCATTGCCATAAACAACTTTGTCATTTACTGTGACCCCAGCCACATGAAAAAGTAATTAACGAATATTAAACATTTTATATAAATGGGATAATGCATATGAACCCTTTCACCTAGTCCGTGGTACACAGTAAAAACTAATAAATGAAACTTACTATTATTAAATTCCACTTGTGACTTAGCTGCTTCATTTCTTTTCCAAAACACTAAACTATAGAAAAAGTATCTAAAGTAATCAAATACTAGTTTTTACAATGTTACAATAAGTAAACACAAATTAACAATAATAATTCATGATTCATTTTTCCAATTCCCTTATATTTTCCAATTTCCTACCTCATCATACTTAACATATATTATTTAACTTTTTAAAAAAAGAATTATGTTTTCATTTAGGAATGTAAGAACCAAAGAGATTTATTTCTAAAACACCATATATTTTAACCTTGCAATCAAATCTAATCCTCTTTATGTAACATTGGTACCATTCAGCATAGAACATATTTCCATTTTATCTCAGTGAATTCAGTAAGTAGATAAGAGCTATTGTCTAAAAGAGTACTGAGAATGCCATTACTCTATTAATCAGCTGTTCACTTTTTTGTCCCTCAAAGTGAAAGATCAATTAATTGCAGCAGTAATATTACATTATAAATTCTATTCTAACTGAACAATCTTGAAATAATGCATTTCCATCTTCTTTTTTCCGTGTCCTTCTTGAATTGTCAACTAGTCTATCATAAGCTGGGTATCAGAGATATACCTATATGTTCTTTTTAAAAGGTATTTGGAAATTTTTCTTTTCAGAAAAGAATGAAGATACTAATTCTGTTATGTAGAACTTGCTTTTCCACAATTCCTGTTATTATTAACAATGTCTTAAAGGGCCATTAAAAACCATGTCTATTTTGAATGCTAATATTGTGCAGTGTGACACTGAGGTGACAAGCAACTAAGCATGTCAAGGAGCTCTTAATTGAGGGAAGTTTAGAGTTTTCCCTTTATAAATATATTTAGCTTATCTACACAAGTAAGAAATACAATTTAGAAAGACATAGCAGATAAATATTTGCTTAGCTTCCATTGACAAATGGCTATTTTGGTTGTGAATGTGGCTAAATTTCTTGAAGCTGCTTATCTGTGTTTTAAATTAATGAGTCGTATTAAGAAAAAAAGCATTTTTTTCAAAAATACAAGAAAATTAAATTCAGTATCTAGCTAGCAACCACATAGCTTAATAGAGTGATTTTTTTTACTCTTTTTATACTGATTTGAACTTTAACTTCCAAATAGAATGTAGAAAAATGCAAAATTAAAAAACCAAATACATAGCAGCAACAAGAAAAACCCCCAAAATAAAAATATAGTTCTATATTAGGCCAATGAAGAACACCTTCCTCTCTCATTCAAGAGTACATATCAAACTAATCACCTGTTTTTTAAAAATTTGAATGGTAAGTGACAAATCCCAACAATTTATTAATTATAACAATCACTAATTATATTGTAATCTTTTTTCATGGGATAATAACCCACCCACTTTATGTTAATTTAGACTTTTCCACACTATCAAATGAAAATTATTATACATTTTCTGAGAAGGGAAGTGCAGGACAACCAGCTGGCCCAAAATATAAGAAGAAATCACCTGTAGGAAGGGGCAGAATACAATCACTTAATTGAGAAGACACAGTTGAGCATGGATAAGAATTTAGCTATAAAAATTAACACATTAGTGGAAGTTTATTGTGAACTGGTAAAATAAAATAAAAGACCTAGAAGCTGCAGATAGAACAGTCTTTCATAGTTTACTAGGCCTTCCTATACAGATTCCACCAGGAGCTAATAAGAAAATGCAGTAAGATTTAAGAAACCATGGCATAAGCTTGGTGGAGTGAGACAGTGGCCATGAGGACACAGGCTTGAAACCCCACCCAAAAGCATCCCTTATCTAAGCTGTGAAACTAACTTAATCTCTGGAGGAAAGAAAGATAAACACTGACATGCTTATGAAACTAGTGGAAATCCAATGCAGCTGAGGGAAAGGAGAGAAAAAATTCCATCCATCTCTGAAGGAAGTGCAGGACACATATCTACAGGTGTGAAGTAGCAGAAGAATTAACAAGGTCATACTCCTAAGCCCAAGAGATCCAGTAGATTCATGCTTTCTCAGAAAATCAGAATACTTCCATTCCCCAACAATACGCTAATAAGTGTTGAGTAATAGGTAATAATATAAAATTTCTGTTAAAGTTGCAAAAGTAAGTATATAAACTCTCTCTAAGGTGCAACCTGAACCGAAGACCTAAAACTGAGGGTGCAATTGACCTTGAAAAAAATCTCTCTGGCAAAGTAGACTCTATCCTAAATATAAGGCATTGATAGACCCAATTAACTCTACTCACTTTAAAGACTTAGCAAATTTTATTACTGGGTATATATCCAAAGGAAAATAAGTCATTCTACCAAAAAGATACTTACATCTGTTTGTTCATCACAGTAGTATTCATAATAGCAAGGAGGTGAAATCATCCTAAGTGCCCATCAACTCTGAAATGGATAGAGAAAATGTAGTACATATACACCATGGAATACTAAACAGCCATTAGAAGGAAAAAATATACCCTTTGTAGCAACATGGATGCAGCTGGTGGCCATTACTCTAAACAAACTAACAGATAAACAGAAAATCAAATACCTCATGTTCTCACTTATAAGCCAGAGATAAACATTACTGAGTATACATGGGCGTAAAGACAGCAGCGATAGACAATGAGGAATTCAAGACTTGGGCAAGAGGGTAAGGAGAAAGAGCATAAAGCTACCTACTGGGGACTATATGCACCACCAGGGAGATGGATTAATTTGTACTCCAATCCTCAGCATCACACAATATACTTTTGTAACAAACCTGCACAGGAACGCCCTGAATGTATAATGAAATTAAATACACACATACATATATACACACATACACACATACATACATACATAAACACATGCTTAGAGAAGTAAAGGTACATGTATTTATACGTGAAATAACTAGCTTAGTCTCTAGCGTCAAACCGATGTCCAGTTCTTAATAAAACATTATAAGCCATATACAAAGGCAAGAATAAAACACTGTACAGTGAGATACCAATCAACAGAACCAGATTCAAATATAACATGAATTTTGGAATAACCAGATAATTTAAAATAACTTTGATTCATATGTTAACGGTTATAGGGGAAGGGTGCTATACCAAATGTGAAGAAAACACCAACTAAGAATTTTAGAAGTGAAATAAAACAAAAAAAAGTACAAGATATAAAGAATAGCTTAAATATGTCATTAGTAGACTCCACACAGCTGTGGAAAGAATTAAGGAACTTGAGGATAGATAAGTATAAATTAGATGAATTTAGAGATAAAACAAGAAGGGGCAAAAAACAGAACAGAACTTACAAGAACTGTGGGAAAATAGCAAATCGTCTAATATATGAGTAGTAGAATTTCAGAAATAAAAAAATGAAAACAGAGCATAATAAATATTTGAAAAATAAATGGCTATTTTTTAAATGACAGACACTGAATGACAGAATCATTCTGCCATATCAATCTGGGCAGAATGATATGGTTTGGCTGTGTCCCCATCCAAATTGTAGCTCCTATAATTCGACATGTCATCGGAGGGACCCAGCAGGAGGTAATTGAATCATGCACACAGGTCTTTCTGGTTCTGTTCTTGTAATAGTGAATACGTCTTATGAGATCTGATGGTTTTATAAAGGTGAGTTCCCCTGCACATTCTCTCTTGTTTGCTGCCATGTAAGACATGCCTTTGCTTCTCCTTTACCTTCTGCCATGATTGTGAGGTTTCCCCTGTCATGTGGAACTGTGAGTTCATTAAACCTCTTTTCTTTATAAATTATCCAGTCTCAGATATGTCCTTATAGCAGTGTGAGAATGGACTAATACAGAATGTATACCCAATTCCTGTCCCACCATTGTATCATGAGAGTACATAACATGGTTTATTATTATTATTATTATTTCACGGGCTCATAGATGAAAGTAACTCATCTCCAGATGAGGCTTTGAACTGGAGACTTGGGGCCTAGAGTTAATACTGGAATGAATTAAGACTTTGGAGGACTATTAAGAAGGCATAATTGTATCTTGGAATGTGAGGAGAGCATGAAACTTGGGGGGCCAAGGGCAGAATGATGTGGTTTAAATATTTGTGCCCTTCAAATCTCATGTTGAAATGTGATCCCCAGTGTTGAATCTGGGTCCTGATGGTAGGTGTTTGAAACATATGGGTGGATCTTTCATGAATGGATAACCCCTTGGTGATAAATGAGTTCTTGCTCTGAGTTCACAGGGGATCTTCTTGTTTAAAAGTGTGTGGCACCACCTCCCTCTCTCTTTGCTCCCTTTCTGTGACGCACTTGCTCCCACTTCACATCTGCCATGAGTAATAGCTCCCTGAGGCCTTACCAGACGTGAGAAGATGCTGGCCTTATGCTTTTATAGCCTGCAGAACCGTGAGACAATTATGCTTCTTTTCTCTATAAATTATCCAGCCTCAGGTATTTCTTTATAGCAATGCAAGAATGAGCTAATACAAGTCTTACCAAAATTACTTAATAGAAGGAATCATTTGCATATATAATACTATTTTTTGTTGGTAATTGAAATAATTCTAACTCTAACTAAAGATTAACTCATTTAACTGTAAAGTTCCAGGGACCTGCAGGTACTGATGATTGAGGAATTCAAATGATACCATAAAAATTGTTCTCTTTTTCCATTTTTTTCTCTGCTTTTATGTATAACTTCAAGTTGGTGGCAAAAGGAACTATTAATATGCTGTATTGTACCTGACCAATTCTGAGTTATGTACCTTTCATTGTGGGTGAAATCATTAACTTGAGTGAAATCATACTGAATTCTTTTATCAGACAGAATGGGAAGAGTTTCTGTAACAAAATAAACTCAGAGAAGAAGATTTTGAAAATTTTAAAGAATCTAAATTTTGAAGAATAAACACTTTTTCTATTGATATATTTTGGAAAAGAAGACTTTTAAATTTAGTTCAATAAGATATTCTTCATAAGCAATTCAAATTTACTTAACTAAAGTTAGAACATTGCATGTTGGATTATGTTGTTTAAAAAAACAATAAAACAAAGTGGTTCACTTCTTTTGCTTTTTCCTGATTGCATTATGTTTGCAGAGCCTTGGGAGTTCAGTGTTGTGATCTAAACTATCAGTGACTACTCTTGTGCAGACTTCAAAGAGAAAGATTTTTATTAATTCTGAATCAGAAAGGAGCTCTGTGTTGCTCATCACTCTGGTGTTTTTGAGAAGTCAGAAAAAGAGGTGATTGCCATATTAAACTTATTTTCAACTCTACTGTTGAATTATTCTTGTTGGTGAATTGATTATCATAAAGGCATAAAAGTTGTCCTAAAAGTTTGTCATCTACTTTACCCAATTATTTTTATCAGCTTCATTGAAATACAATATACGTGACGTAAAATGCATCCACTCCAAGTGAAAAATTGTATAAGCCTTGACAAGCTTATATATATTTTTATTTACCATCAAAATCAATTACATTTTAATCAAAAATAGTTGGGCTTTCTGTTTAAAGTGAAAAATTGAAAGTAAACATTTGTCTTTAATTCCTTTAGAACCATTGATAGATTAAAACAATAGGAAAAAGTAAATAAAAACAGGGAAAATAAAAGGAATGGAGGATCACACACAGATGAGAAAGAAACCTGTTGAGAAATGACACAAGCAGAGGAGAGTACAGCTAATGCCACTTCACTGGTATCCACTAGCATAGAGCAACTCTCTCTTTCAGTTGCCCAAATTAAAAATCCTGAAGACTTTTGTTTTAACTTTTCTTGTATTGTGTAATCTATCAGGAGATCCTTGTTAGTAAGACCTTCAAAATATGCTCATAATTGAACTGTATCTCACCATTTGCCATAATTTCTCCTGATCCAGGTTTCACTATCTCTAGCCAGCAGTATGGTAGTTACTTCCTACATGGTCTTCCTGTTTCTACTACCTTTTTCCTTACAGAAAGCAGCCAGAGGGATTCTTTCACAGCTCAGGTCACAATATGCCATAACTCTGCTCCAAACATTTGAATTGCTTCTTATTTTACCAGAATAAATATTTTACCATAAGTCTTTCAATGACCTACAAAACTGTAAGATCTCATGTCATATCTCCAAACACTCACCGTTCCATCTCTGACTTCAATTCCCAGTGTGCTCCCTCTGCTTGCTCTATTCCACCGCCATGACCTTGCTGTTCTTCAGACATGCCAGCATGCCTCCACCTTAGGGTCTTACACTAGCTTCATCACCTAGAATGCCTTTCCCTCAGATATTTCACACTTTAGTTTGAGTCCCTATCCCTCAAAGCAAAAACAGACCCTGTTCCAGGGATTCAAATGCTAGTAATTTATTGGGAGGTACAGGAAACACTGGTGGTTAAGTGAATTTATGAATTTCATCTCTATATTTTGTTTTCATCTCTGATTTTGTTTTATTTATTGTCCTTTTGTTTTTAGGAGTAATTTGGCTGAATACCGCAAATCAATGTAAGCAATTTATTTTTGTTTCATGCTGTTAATGTTTTTCCTACATCTTCTGTATACTCTATTTTCCATTTTTTATATATAGTTTATCCGACATATTGCATTATTTCTGCTATTTTTTTCTTAAAATATACATTGTTTCTATTGGATAATTTAAAATTATTTGTTTTCAGAAGCAATAAAAGTAAATAAATATTTTTACTTCAAGCTTTTGCTTTTTATCATTAGATAGTATGATTACATTTTAAATGTTTTCTTATATTTACCTTTAAACTTTTTAATTAGCATGCAGTCAATGTTTATAAAATAATAACATATATTGACAATTAATAAAGTATATAATCATTGTGACTTCATAGAATAAAATATTGAATAGGGAGAGATTTTTATACATGTATTTTGACCTCTCTGTCTTTATTTAACTGCAAGATACAAGTTTCATTTATTTATTCATATATACTGTGCCAAGTTATAGACTACTTGAGGAGAATTACTCGAATTTTACAATTTTCTTATCACAGTGCTTGCCTTGATATCTTTTACATAGTATATAGTTGATAAATATTTTTGCAAATTAAATCTTGATTTTAAAAATGCAGAATTATCAGGATCATCTTGTTCTTGAATTGATTTTAGAGTAAAACATATTTGACTCTTCATGGCTCATATTGCGAATTGGTATGTGTGGTGCCAGTATCTCACAAGGATGTTAATTCAAGTTATATGCTTTTTTGAAATTATTGTTATTATTATACTTTAAGTTCTAGGATACATGTGCACAACGTGCAGGTTTGTTACATATGTATACATGTGCCATGTTCGTGTGCTGCACCCATTAACTCATCATTTACATTAGGTATATCTCCTAATGCTATCCCTCCCCCCTCCTCCCTCCTCACAATAGGCCCTGGTGTGTGATGTTCCCCTTCCTGTGTCCAAGTGATCTCATTGTTCAATTCCCACCTATGAGTGAGAACCTGTGGTGTTTGGTTTTCTGTTCTTGCGATAGTTTGCTGAGAATGATGGTTTCCAGCTGCATCCATGTCCCTACAAAGGACACGGACTCATCCTTTTTTATGGCTGTATAGTATTCCATGGAGTATATTGCCACATTTTCTTAATCCAGTCTGTCACTGAAGGACATTTGGGTTGATTCCAAGTCTTTGCTATTGTGAATAGTGCTGCAACAAACATACGTATGTTTATCTTACATATGTATGTTTATTGCAGCATATGTAGGTTAATCTTACATATGCATGTTTATTGCAGCAAGTTATATGTTTGTATATCCTTTAGTATACATGATTGTAGACCATGTCACTTATTTTCATAGATAGAAACTACCCATTATAGCAGGTGAGGTCAACTCTTTTTTCACACTTTTATTTAATCATAGACAATCTGGAAAAGCCATTAGAAAATATTATCTTATTGTACTTATTGTTTCTGGTTTATTCTGAAATGCCTAGAATATTATCAACTCATATGTCTTAAAGAAACTCTCTTTGGCATCAGCATGGCAAAAATTAGAAATATAGACATCTTTCCTGTTTGAATTACCATCCTTGTAATCAGACAGACAGTTCAATTTTCTTAGAATGAATCACTTCATCAATGTTTAACATATTCACAAATACACACTTAAAATTTTTCAAAATCTTGAATCTTGGTTTTTGTCATTTTTATCTTTGCATAAAGAATGTTGCTATATAGCAGAAACAATTAAGATTTGACAGTAAATCTAATAAGAGAATACCAAAATTAATACAGACACAATTTTCTGTCTGAAAGCAGATGAAATGTAACATTCTGACACTGATGTCCTCTGACCAGTTACCTTTAAAGCCTGCAATAGAAGTACATGATTCTGCCGGGCGCGGTGGCTCACGCTTGGAATCCCAGCACTTTGGGAGGTCCAGGTGGGTGGATCACCTGAGGTCAGGCGTTCAGGACCAGCCTGGTCAAAATGGTGAAACTCCGTCTCTACTAAAAAAATACAAAAAATCAGCCGGGCGTGGTGGTGGGCGCCTGTAATCCCAGCTACTTGGGAGGCTGAGACAGAAGAATTGCTTGAACCAGGGAGGTAGAGGTTGCAGTGAGCCAAGATCATGCCATTGCACTCCAGCCTGGGCAGCAAGAGCAAAACTCCGTCTAAAAATAAATAAATAAATAAAATAAAGAACAATATGACTCTATTGATTTCATAATTAAAATATAAAAAAGAAATAATACAAGTATAAATCCTTCTATGGTAATTTATAAAGATCCATTTAACAGTGAATTCTTATAAGATCTCCCTGAACAAAGGGAACAGTAAAGAAAAGCGTAAAAAAGATAGGAAAAAAAGATAATCCCTAGAATGTTGATCATGGCAATAGGAAGCCTATAAACTTTGTTTTCAATTTATTCAAATATTATAATGCAGCTTTCAATTTATATTAATAATTAACATACATAGCAAGTCTATAATTAATATTGTTTCTCTAAACATAATTTATTCATTATCATTATCTCCAAATTACAGATTTCTACTTGATTTTTCACACTATGTATGCTAGTTAGACATGAAATAATTTGATTAGATGAAAGTTTAGTAAAAGTGAGTATCTACGTAAAAATCTAATCTTGAATGATGTAACAATTGCAAAGAAAGAAGAAAAAAAAACAATTACCTTTTATTTTCTCTCCAGGACCTAAGAGTGGTTCCTCCCTCCCCATACATTTTTCTTCTTTTTTAATTGTTAGGATTATTTAGATAGTTACTGAATATTCTTGTTATATGCTTTTTGAAGTCTAAGGAATAAATGCATATACAAAACTCGTTTGAATATTTTTCAAAACTTTTGATGACTAAGAAAACTTCTGATTAGAATCCAAGGTTAATCTTACATTTTTACACTTTATGCTAAAAATGAAGGATAGAAATTAGTTTTCCACTATCATTGTACATCATTAGTAATGTTCACTTTATTGCATATCACTACCTGAAGTTAGATTTGATTAATAACCATAGAATAGTTTTATGAGTTTACTTATTTCCATAATTGCTTCATTAATTTCTTTCTCTGATACTAGAAGAGTCATGATTGAACTCTCTCTCTACATTTGACTCAGACACTCTTTTGTGCAGTGCCAAGTACAGGACCTGATAGGGAAGGGACGGTAAAAGATGTTGAAATATTTAACAAATAAATGATTCAAATTAAACTCAAAGGTGAAACTAAAGCAGTGATAATAAGAAATTTCAGGTTATGTTGAATAAAAGTCACAGGATTTTAATTAATTTATATTACATAAAATGTAGAACAACTATCCAATTCTTCTATATCAGGGCTGAAATAGTTCTCACTGCTGTCTTATTTTCTCTCACCCCTAAGTGTGAGTTATGATTTATATTTGAATTAACTTCCTATTTTCTATAATTTTAATGTTTGAATCTAAAGAATTTAAACTTTAAGACTCAAGATATCTTCAGACTGAAGATTTGGGATGCACAAACAAACATATGTATATATAAAATAATGGAACAAAAGACTCAAAATTTTACATATTATTTGTATCTTGGAGGGTTGATAGTATCCTGGAGTGGCTGCTGGAACCTTCAAAGATATACAGGATGTTCTATTTTTCAAGTTTTCTGTGGGTAAGTGCGTGTTTGTATTTTTGTTAATATTTATACTTTATATATGTATAAGTTTTTCTTTGTAATTATGAACTTTCTTACAATGAAACAAAAATCTAAAATAGTTAGATATACATTTCAATTCCTATATTCTTGGCAAAATTTCTACTTACTATAAAATATCTTGAGAGAAAGAGAAGAGTATTTGATTTTGAGATTGCTTCAGTTCTTTCTTCTTAAATATTGGATGTAATATTATAATATGAAGTGAAAATAAAATCACTAATAAACATCTTACCCTGCGAGAAAATGTTCAGTTGTATCAATAGAAAAGAAATCCAACTGATATTAAGAGACAACAAAATAAATTCCTAAAGAAGGAGCATCTCCAGAAACAAGACACAGTGAAATATTAATTATGGCTTTCTAAAGAAGTAGTCAAAGAAATTTTGGTTTAAAAAATACATACCTGTATGTGTGTGTGTGTTGGCGCTGAGACAGCTTTTAAAAAGTGTGATAATCTTTTTATTATAAACAAAAAACATTATAAATTGGAATTCAGTATGTTGTATAATTGTTGTGATATTTAAAATGACATTTTATAGTAGAATATTTGAAATATTAAGACAATAAAATACTTTTAATAGTTATATAATAGTGCATCTAATATTATATATGCACTTTTTATTCAGTCTTGTGAACAACATTATTTGACTTGTGTTTTTGCAATGTGCCAGTAATTTCTTTTGCTCTGGTGTGGTAGATAGAAACTGCTTACCAATATATGGCACTGTTATAAATGAATACCTGAAGATATTTATTTGTTGTTTTTGGTCTTTTCCGTTATTTGTGGCATTTTATTACAAAATTCTAGAGGTACAATTTTTTTATAAATTAATTCATAATTATATATGCTCAAATATGTGTAACATAAGATTAATTCATTTATGAATGATACATATTTCATATATTTAATAAAAAGCATATTTTAAGCATGTAAAAGTGTTTTCTAAGTATGTAAAAATGTGTTCTAAAATGTGTATTACAGTGCTTGTATAGATAGACAAGCAATCCATCTCACAAAATTCTAACTATAATTATCCTTAATTACGCATTTCTCATTTTATTGCCAACAGATAAAAAGCTCTATTCTCTTCTTCACCAATTTCTGTCTCATTTTTTTGAAGCAGTCAAATATTATCTCAATGAAATATAGCTTGAAAAATCACAACCGCTCTGAACTCTCCTATGTTAAGTACACTTATTAACTTTATGCTATAACCTAGATTCATTGTCTGGTAATGGAGTATGATACTAATTAAATGTCCAGATTGTCTATGGGCAAACAAAAATTTATCTCTAAGTTTTTGTATGATTATTTAGATTTTATTGAAGAGCCTATTTTTTATTTTAGATTATTTCAAAATAGTTATCATGAAAGTAGAGAACCATTATTTCTGGGTAATAGGGGGTAGAGGTGAACGCTAACTTTTGAAATGGTTTTAGCCAAAAGCCATTTACTATATATCTGGCACTATTAAAAGAGAACTGCAGCAGGAGAAAATTTAGCTAGTATTAATTTAATCTATTTTAGGGGAAGTAATCTGACAGACAAACTAAAAAGAAAAAATAGGTAAGATGTTTATCATAATGTTTATTCTTTTATTTAATAAAATTGAATTGCTAAGTACCAACTATACACTTGACATTTTTCTAAGAATGTGGGAAACATCTTTAAACATGATAGACAAAAAAAAAAAATCTGTTCTTATAGATCTTAAATTGTCTCTTGATATAATTATGGACTTTGGTAAGTCTTTAAAATTATAATCCATTTTGCATTACTTCCCCTTTTTCCTTTAATTCACCATATTTTTGAACATTATTAAATAAACCCTGTTTTCCTTCACTTATATTTGAAATGCATGCTTTCCATATATATCCTCAGGTTAATTTCTAGACACTCAGTCATTTCTCTTAAATTGGTTTCCGTTGCTCTTCTAGTCTCAGACCAAATGGTTATCATAAGAATGCTAGTGGTGTTCTTCCCCAGAAGGAGCTGTTATATGACCACCAAATCTAGGGTAGAATTCAACAAGTATCTTAATTCCTATAAGATAAAATAGATTACAGATGACAAAATAAGAAGCATGTATTTTACTATTATAGATTTTAGAAGAAGAGAGAATACATTGGGCAATAATGGTTAACAATTCTCATGAAGCATTTTTCCTTTACCTAAAATTGATTTGCTCTAATTGTCTTTGACTTCCAGCCAACTTTTCTTAGCCTCCTGCCTTTCCGTTCCAGACTTCAGGCTCTATTAACTTTTCATTGTTGGGACCCTTGTAGGCCTTCATTTTTTCATGGACTAAGATTTGTTTATTACTGCTCTGGTTTGTACAAAGTCAACAATTTATCTTGGCTAAGAATAAAAATTATTTTTGTACTGAAGAAAAATATACATTTTTGCTTCAGAAACAAAATAATCTACCCTATCTAGAAAAGGCAGAGTTGAATGGATGATAGTTGAGTAGTGGTAAAAGGAGCATGGGTTACAAATGCCAAAACTTATTATTGTTTATCTTAAATGCAACTGAAAAAATAAATTCTTTTCCCCTGATATAATATGCATTGTCTAGAGAGTACTTAATATGTATTGGGCATCTTATGTTGCAGACATATTATTATCTCTATTTACCAGACAAAGATACTGAGTTCAGAGAGTTACAACAATTGTTCAGTCATATCATGAGTAAATGACAGAACTGACGTTTGATCCCATGTCTGATCCAAATCATTTGAACATTATGTTTTGTATAAAGTATGTTCTGGTGTCTTAAAAATCAACTATGCACTTATTAACTTCTGGTATATAGTTTTTCCTTCTATGTGCTTAATTGTTCTTGCAGAAAATCTTTAGCATCTGATGGATGTAATTTAATGAAATTGGGAAAAAATATATCTATATACACTTCAGGAATATATATATACACATTAGGAATATATATATCCTAATATATATATTTCTAGGAATATATATATATATTCCTAAATATGTGTGTGTGTATATATATGTGTGTACATATATATTCCTAAATACACATATATATATTCCTAAAGTGTATATACGTATAATATGTATATATGTGTATATATATAATGTATGTATAAAGTATATGTATGTATATTTAGGAATATTTATATATATACCTAAAGCAACTACACCTTCATTTGCTACATTCATAGAATAGATATTTACCTGTGTTAGTAAGATTAATGTGTCAACATGTCTCTACTGTAGTACCCAGTGATTAAATTAAACTGCTGTAGTATGGATGTTGGTCCTCCAAACCACATGTTGAAACTTGATCTCCAACATTAGAGTTGAGGCTTAATGGGAGGTATGTGGTTCATGAGGGTGGATCCCTCATGGATGGCTTAGATCTGTATTTGTGGTAATGAGTGAAATCTCACTCTGTTAGCTCCTGTGACAGCTGGTTGTTAAAAAGAGTCTGGCACCTCCCCTCATCCTGCTTCCCCTCTTGCCATGTGGTCTATTAGGTTGGTGCAAAAGTAATTGCGATTTTTGCCATTTTTTTTTTTTTTTTAATGGCCGTTACTTTCACACCAATCTATTGTATGCATGCTGGCTCCCCTTCCTCTTTCACCATGAGTGGAAATAGCTCTAGGCCCTCACTAGATGCAAATTCCAGTGTCATGTTTCTTGTACATTCTGCAGAACTGTACCTCAGACAACCCTCTCTTCTTTATAAATTACTCAGCCTCAGGAATGCATTTATAGCAACACAAATGGACTAAGATAAACAGTAATCTAGGTGTTGCTGTGAAGGTAATTTTAGATGTGGTTAACATGTGTTTTGTGTTATAGCAGTTGCCTTCGAGAAAAACTACTATCCTTGATAATGTTAATAGACTTCTTCCAAACATTTGAAGGTATAGACAGCAAAAATTGAGAAGAAGGTATAGGATGCTGCATATTTATAAGAATATTAATGTCTGTTACTGAAGGAATTATTGACCTACTTAGAGTTCAAATCCAGGGATTATGGTAGGATACTCTGAAGGCAATAACACATCCTGCTGACTGAAAGACAAAATTATTTAACTAATAATAAACACATTGATTGTGTTTGTAAGGAATGAAGATATATCTTGAAATGTATACTATTAAATATTTAATAGATGAGTGAGTTGAGCTGTCCCTCCAGGTTTTTGTTGAAATGAATTACTTTTGCAGTACATTTAATAAATGCAATTTGTTCTTATATGCTGGGCCAGTATTTGTAGATTTCAAATAGCCGTATCAGTGGGTATCCTGTGCTACTTGTTTCAACATCATTTTACATGTAATTGGCTAAAACAGAAAATTTTAAAATAAAGGACCTAGGGGGTTGCATGTTGATGTTTTTCTCACTACCATTCCTGGTATACATAACATTATTCTAAAAGTGTGTCTGGTCTAATTCAGGCATAAAAGGGATATTGGGGATCTCTAATCAAAGCCATTGAAAATCAATCTTTATAAGTCTAAGTTACATGGTTATATTTTCACATATGTATTTCTATCATAAGATAATATAATGATGAATATCAGTTTATCAACGTTACTTGTAGACTGGTAGAGAGAATGTAATATACACAAATGTAACATTTATCTTCATTTAGTACATAATATCAAAATGTAGGCAAAGCACATGCTATTTAAAAAATATCAAAGTCAACAAATAATCCATGTCTCTCCTTAGAGAAAAAGAAAAATAAATTCCTCTTTGATATTTATCATGCTATTTTTTAAATCTTACTTTTATTTTAAGTTTAGGGGTACATGTGCAGGTTTGTTATATTGGTAAACTTGTGTTATGGAGGATTGTTGTAAACTTATAGCAGTCTAAGTTTATTCTAACCCCTTCCATCTCTCCGGTTACATTGGTAATTTAGTAACAGATTGAATTAGAGCAGGAATTCACAGCTAAGTTAAACCCCACATGTGATAAAATGAAAGTCACAGTTATTATGTAGGAAATGAAAGGACACTCCTTTCCCTAGAGTCTCAAGATTACTGGCATAAGGCTGTGTTTATGCCTGCTGTGCTCTATCTTACCTTCTCTCTCTTTTCAAATAGAATACTGGACTGTTTGAATCATACTTCTACATGCATGGTCACTAAAATATTCAAGGGAAGAAAACGGTATGCTAGAATTTGCCAATAAAACAGCATTTTTGCACTAATAATAAAATAACCAAATAAATTAATGGAATTTATAATTAAACTTTTCAGGCAAACATAAAGACATAATCCTTCATGTTATCTGATCTCCTTCTTCTGGGGTTGTGCCTGACTGTCACTTGACTAATTGAAATTCCACTGCATTACTGGCTGTTAATAGGCTACGGAGAAACCTGCCATTGTGTATTTGTATTAGACTAGCTGACATTACTTGAGTAAATACAAACATGATGAAAATTAGTTCTTATGAAACACACCCCATTAACACCTAAAGGGTTTAGGATAATAAAACTATGAAGGACATTAATTTTATTTTTCTTCAGAACCTTTGTTTTCACAAAGTTCAAAGCCTGGTGATCATGGCTCTCTCTCTTTCTCTCTTTCTCTCTCTCTCTCTCACACACACACACAAAACACACTCACTTACTCATTTTGAAATTGACAATAAAAACGAGCCATCAGAGAAAGAAATTTAAATATAATTTTCAGAATTTGTCTCATCTATTTTTACTGTTATTTTAATTTTTCAGTCTGCAAATAGTTTTTGATATAAATTTTACATTTTATATAGGGGTCAAATAATTTTATGTGCAAAACTAGTCAATTAAAAAATACTACATCCTGGGGAAATGGACTTTTGTAATGCTGGTAATAGAAGCTCTTAAAATATTTTTCTTATTAAAAAATGACAACACTGGCAACAATTGTCATAATAAACATGTTTTTCAAAATTCTTGAAATTATTCAAAAGTTTATAATAATTCAGGAGGAGTTTATTCAAGAAAAAAATGACTGAATCTCAGTGATATGGTTTGGTTGTGTCCCCACGCAAATCTCATCTTGAATTGTAGTTCCCATAATGCCCACGTGTCATGGGGGGAACCAGGTGGAGATAATTGAATTATGAAAGCAGTTTCCCCCATCCTGTTCTCATGATAGTGAGTGAGTTCTGATGAGATCTGATGGTTTTATAAGGGGCTTTCCCTTTTCTGGGCACTTATTCTTCTTCCTGCTGCCATGTGAAGAAGGACATGTTTGCTTCCCCTTTGCCTTCTGCCATGATTGTAAGTTTCCTGAGGCCTCCCTAGCCCTGCAGAACTGTGAGTCAATTAAACCTCTTTCCTTTATAAATTACTCAGTCTCAGGTATGTCTTTATTAGCAGTGTGAGAATGGACTAATACACTCAGTAAGAAATAGGAACATTTGTCATTTTAATTTATCCTATTGACATATTTTCCTTTCAGTTCTATGGAAATCCAGAAAACCAAATGCATTACAAGTAAGGTAACTGTGAAAGAAAGAAACCTAGCAGACATCAGAAATGGCAAGATAGATTTAAATAGAAATGTCATCATGGGACATGTATGGCAGTTTCTTAAATAGCTCCATTATCTGGATTTATTTTCACTTGATCTGACTCAGAAATAACTTTGCATTAATGCTTTTATCTCTAGAACACTGGTTGAAAACAGCCAACAGCAATGATTTAACATCACTGCTGACTGAGGTGGCAATATGAGTTGGGGCTAACAATAGTCTGACCAAAATTCCTCAGAGGGACAACTGAGAAAGAGATTTCCATAGATAATTTTTCAAACTCTGACATATCCTGGAGATATAAAGAATATACATGGGTGCTGAGCTGTATGTATTTCAGGTAAGCCCTGAAAATGTCCTAAATTCTCATCTGTGGCTGATTCTGAGGGCCTATGCAAACAGAAAATGAAGCCTAAAGTTGCAAACTTCCTAATGTAGCATTGAAAGCATTCCCCAATGTATACAGACCCCTAGGCAAAGACTGGCAAACCTACTGGTTAAAGTCACTTAAGGAAATTTCTGTCTGATCATTATCTGACCACTGAGATAATCAAGGAGAAACTCCAGTGGCTGTACTTGACTATATATAAAGACTATAAATAACTAGTCTAGGGAAAACCCTAAATTAACAAACATCAACAACAACTGCAATGACAACATCCCATAACAACCATTAACTCCCCCAAATTAGGAAAAAAATTGTTTCCCAGTGGTCTCACATTCTATTTTAAATGCTCAGGTTTTTGAAAAGAGAGATCCATAAAGAAATGAGAAAATATGGTCTATATACAAAAGAATGACAATAAAAACACTCAAAGAAAACTATTTATGAGGAAGCTCAGATGTAAGACTTATTTCAAAAATATTTAAAATAAATTATTATTAATGTGCTTAAATAACTAAAGGAAAACATACCTAGACAATTAAAATGTGAGGGTCATGTCTTATCAAAGAGAGAATACCAATAAAGATACACAATCTAAAATGTTAGTATAGAAATTCTGGAATTGAAAAGTATAATAACTGAAATTAAAAACTCACTAGAAGAATTCTACAACAGATTTAATCTGGTAGAAAAAGAATCCACTAACATGAAGATAAATTGAGGTAATCTGGCTGAACACAATAAAAAATACAAAATGAATAATCTCAGAGACCTAAAGGACAACATCAAGCATAATAAAATATATAAAATGGGAGTCCCAAAAGAAAGGAGAGAAAGAAAGAAGAAAGTTGATTTGAAGAAATTATATCCAATTAAGTCTCAAGTTTGATGTATATAATTAATTTGTGTATCCTTGAAATTTAAACTCCAAGTGAGATAAAGTCAGAGTTATACATCTAGTCACATTATACACTGTCAAAACTAAAGACAAAGAGATCAACTTGAAAACAGAGAAAGAAAAATTACTCACTACAAATTAGTGATTTTCCATAAGATCAACTGCTGACTTTTTTTCAGAAATCATGGAAGTTAAAAGTAGTTGGATAGAGTAGCAAAGTGCTAAAGGAAACCATTGTCAACCAAGAATACTATTTCAAGTAAAACTGTTCTTTAAATATGAAGGTCAAATTAAGCTCTTCACATATTAAAAAGAAGAGAAATTATCACTAGCAGAAATTTTCTACAATGAATAATAGAGTTCTTCAGGCTATATAAAAATAAGAACACTGGATTATAACTCAAATTTACAGCAAAGGTATGCTAGTAAAGGTAATTACATAGGTAGCTATTAAAAAGAGTATGAAGAAGTTTGTTTGCAATTTTTCTCTTCTACTACCTGATATAAAAGACAACTATGTAAAGCAATACATATAAAACTATGTTGATGGAATTATAATGTTTAAAGATATAATTTGTATCACAATAATAGCACAAAAGAGGAGTAGAGCTATATTGGAGGACATTTATAATATGATGAAGACATATCATTCAAACAATAACCAAAAGAGAGCTGTCATAGCAAAATTAATATCAAACCTTACAAATATTATAAACTTTATGACCCAATTGTTACTACAGGCAGAGAAGACAGAGAAGGAGATCTTATAATGATAATAGGGTCAAATCTTCAGGAAAACCTAATTATAAACATACATGCATCCAAATGGGGAAATATAATTTATTCAGGCCAGTAAGATATTAGTTGAAGTAAGATGAGTTATTCCCAGGCAAAGCAGTTACTTACTGGAGTAACAGACTACAGAGATTTCACTTTTCTTTTATCAAGACCATCAGAATTCAAAATAGCACTCCCTATTATTCTGAGTTCCTCAGTGCCAAACCCCACAGATGTATAGCATGATAAAGAAATAAGCTGTCATTGTTTTACAGAGCTGTGATTTGGTGACTAGTTTCTTATCTCTAATACACAGGTTATGATTAGCAATGATGTGATTATAGATAGTTAGACAATGGGATTCAACTATAATTTTGATATTTAATTAAGTAGGGTTGAAAATGTAGAAATTTTAATTGTTTTTCCTCAATATTTTGTTTCATTAAACTATTTCATGGTGAAGTAACAAAATAAAATATAGATCAAGCCTTGAAAAAAAAAGACTGGGGAGAGATCAATTGTGAATTAGCATTTCTGGTATATATTAAAACTTTATTCTATTTTTCCTTCTTCTCAATTTTTCTTATCCCTCATTTAGTTCATTCATCTCTCCTCACACCATCTCCTAGCATCAAGAGAATTCAAGGTAAGTGTTGTTCTATATCATGATGTGACACATTCTGTCTGCAGAACTTCGTTCAGTCCAAAATTAAGTGTCAGTAGACTACTGAATTAGAGCTCATACGATTTCAGAATACATTCAGTAAGAACCCCTTACCAGGTAGATGATAATAATGATGATGATTATTATTCACAAAACATGTTTAACTAAAAGAAAGTTTAACAGATACAATCGAAGTAAACCTCAGAGTGATCCTCAGTGTAAAGCAGGTTCACCATGCAATGGTTCTCACTCGTCTCAGTCTGGTGAGACATAACATACTCACATACAACAAGTTATATGAAGCAGGTTTATTACTTACAGATAGGCAAAGGGAAAAAGAAGCCTAGGCTCAATTGTGAACCAGTACTCCAATAATCAAGAAAGCTAAGATCAGGGCAAATGAAGTTTCAACTGTGCAGGCCCACTTGCATCACAGCTGAGAACCCTGGGTTATATACATCAGGAGCATGGTGAGTCCTTGGAAAAAGCTTTGCAGGACACTCTGTTTCCAGGGGGAAGGAGAAACAACTCCAGCATGTTTCAAGCAGTTCTTCCTTATCTCTGAATATTGAATTCTTAGCACATTCTACAGTTATTCTTGAGACCTACAAGCAAGGAAATGGGGAGAACTGAGTTAGATCAGGGCAACCTGGAGGATTGTCCTGTATTCAAGAGGTTTTTGTTCATCTGTGAATAACATTAAGTAACTTCCTTCTCATGAGTGGAAGTAAAACAATTTTAAAAGGTCTTTAATAAGTAACAAAAGCAGAGAAACATTTGTAGATAATACAAGTACATTTCAGAAAATGAACAGATTTTAAAACAAACAAAAAATGTATCCCTTCATTCTGTGGGATGCAGTTGAAAGAAGGTTATTTGCTAGAACTCGATTCAGAATTCCTCAACTTACTGAAATAGTGGTATAGTATTGTAGTATGTGAACTTAATATACAATAATGTTGGTTCCCTATGGCAAATTAACAATGTTATAGTGACAGTGTTAGTATAATAATCATATTTATGGAGAAAAGGTAGAGGTAGTAATATTAATGAGTCGTATGTATTATACTATCAGTGGAAAAATTTCTTTAAAAATCAGCACATTTTCCCCAATATACACAATTGCTTAGAAATTAGGTATAATAGCATGGAAATTTTTATCATAGGAAGTTTTGTCATTGTGCAGTTAAGTCAGTAAACTTTGAGATTGTACTGACCTGTGCTCTCATCCTATCCATCATTTAATTGCTGTAAAACGTTAGGCAGCTATCTTCTCATACTCTCACGGGGAAGAGAATAATTCATTTAGGGGATTAAATGGATTATATCAAGTGGTTATTATGGAAGTTGGCACATAGTTAATTCTCAGAAAATGACATCATTATTATCACTAGTCCTTATTCTTAACTGACTTTCTAATTTAGACATTATTATCCTTACTTTATTGAGGCTTTAATAAGTTAATTATCTTGTCTAATTTCATATTAATAAAAGCAGAAAATATCAGAGTTGCCAAATTCTTCCATGTCCTTCAAAAACTATATTATTAATTTCCAATTTGGATTTGTATCTAAAATTGTTAATAGTAGTTTCTGAGTAAGGCAAGCAAATTCAAATAATATAAATAAAAAAATAAGTACCATTTTCTGGAAAAATCTGTATCCATATTTTCCCCAAACTTTATTGAAAATATCTATACAGTTGATTGTTGAACAGCATGACATTTAAGGGTGTTAGCGCCCCATGACTTAGAAAGTTTGTATATAACTTTTGACTATCCCCAGAATTAACTATGAATAGCCTGCAGTTTTCTGGAAGGCTTACCAATAACATAAATCATTGATTAATATATATTGTATATATTACATGTATATGTAATATAGTCTTTCAAGAAAATAAACTAGAGGCAAGAAAATTAAACAGAAAACATATTTACTATTTATTAAGTAGAAGTAGATCATTATAAAGTTCTTCATCCTTATCCTTATCATCTTTGCTTTGAGTGGGCTGAGAAGGAGGAAGAGGAGGGGTTGGTTTTCTTGTCTCGGGGGTGGCATAGGTGGAAGAAAATTTGTGTGTAAGTGATATATGCAATTTACATCCACGTTATTCAAGGGCCAACTGTACTTTTTATTTATAAACACATTAATACTCAATTTCAATCAACTATCTTGTTTTAAATTTACAGCTTAATTCTCTGGATACCTGAAAAAAGAAGACACACAAAACTTCAAATCTAATAACTTCTAGTACAAATTAAGTCTTGTGTAAGTGTTTAAATGGACCAGTGCGGTTTTTTGTATTATGTGTTTTAGCTAATTTATTTTTTTAAATCACAGTATATATTTGTCTGTCTACTAAGAGTAGATAAGTGTATGAGACTCTGGGCATACAAAGATTCCATTTTTACCTGGAAGAGTTTACCTTCTAAAGGCATGGCGGGTGTGGCAGATTCCCAACCAAAACTCACAAAAGAATAGCCCAGAGAGAGAGATAAACAGTGTGCTCCACTTCCTTAAGGAAGTGAATGTCTAAAGAAGTGCTATAGATGTTTTATTTATGAAAACATGAAGATAAATAAAACGTTTTCAGAGAAAGGCAAAAGAATCAAATAGAGTGAACTAAATACTGAATATATAGAACAATGGTGAAAACGTATGCAACATATATTCTTAGATCTCCTATCACGTGGAGAGTATCATGAGTAAAAGATTTTAAGCTTGAGAGTTACATGTTTATATTTATATTTAAAAAAATCACTTTGGCAAAAGTCTACAGGATAATAAACCTGGATATATCCTTCCAGACATGCATGTAACCATTCATTCATTAATTTACCCTTTCATATATGTATGCAAAGCATATACTTTTAATACCTTTCATGTGTAGATCAGTGTAAAACGTGATGAAAATACAATAGAAAAACAAAGTAAGCATTAATTCTTTCCCTATAGACACTTCTTTTTTTTCTCTTTCCCTTCCTTTCTTTCTCTCACTCAGCTTGAGAAATGTCAGAGACTGATAGTAAGCAAACAGATAATAAACAAAATAATCTAATAGATGAATATAGTGAATTGTAGAAAAAATACGATGGTTTGCATTAGATATGTAGGAGTAGCATTGGAGAATCATGGATATATCGGTTATGTACTTTGGAGATAGAGTTTTTGTGGGAACATGGAGACAGACTGGAAGTAAGAAGCCAGACATAATCAACTACATATTGTATAATTCAGTTCATATAAAATGTCTAGAATAGAAAAACTGTAGAGACAGAAAGGAGATTAGTGATTTTCAGTGGCTGTGGGAAGGGGGAAATAGAGTTTGACTGCTAATGGATATGGGATTTTGGGAAGAATTCATAAAATGTTCAAAACTTAGATGATGATTATGAATACTCAACTCTGATTATATGAAAAACCATGGCATTGTACACTTTTAAAAGGTGAATTTTATGATATGTTAATTGTATCTCCATAAAACTGTTATACAATGTAGAAATCTTAAATAGTTTTAATATTTGAATGCAACATTTTAAGAACAGTGTAGTCATTTTATGTGTCTTGATTTTTCAGCAATGTCACCAAATGGTTTTTAGGGAAAATCTATGTGGCTTTAATATAGTTCTACTATAAGTGTTCTTTTTGTTATTTTTTTTCCAAACAGATTCCTTTAAGAGAACTTACAGAACTTCTGAAATGTGTTCTTATAGACATATGTTTTTTGTTTTAAGAAGACTGTAAATACATAAATCTTCAAAGCTGAGTTTGCAACTGGATAATGGTAAAACCTGCACTATTTTTTTGATTACCGTGCAAATATCTTAACCAATCTATTGTGCTCTACTTAGTGGTATTTTAGGCATGATGTAAAGCGATACCTACCCAGAACTTAGTTTAGCAAAGCTCTGAGGAGTCCTTTAAAGTACTATATTCCCTGCGAACAAGTGTTTCATTAGACGATTCATGCTAATAATATTAACTTTTGACTTTTGTTCGAGTTTTCTTCTAAAAGTGAGGGAGAGATTTATAACTTCTACTAGACTCAAAAAGCTATTTTCAAAGCAAGTGATATTTTTGCTTGTAAGCTTCAGTAACATTAAATAAAGAGGAATTTTAAATGCTGAGGAAAAGAAAAGTTCAGCAAGAAATAATAATAAAAGACTAGCCATATGAAAGCATTGTAAGGAAATCCAAAGGGATGTAATTATTACCAACATCATGGTGGTAAAGTCAATGAAGCCATGAAATCACAAGTCATTAGCAAACAAACAAACAAACAAACAAACAAAACCTTATTATTTGCATCAGTTTTTCTTTGTGTGTTTTTCACTTGAAAAGCTAAAAAGGAAATATTAATTGACCTATTTCACAGGTGCCTATTTTGCATTTACATAATATCTATACCCTTAATTTTCCATAAAGAAAATAGTCAAAAAATTTACTTAAAGTGCATAAAATCTTTATTTATTTTATGTTGTGTAGTATGCTGTTTTAAATGCAGAGAATGCAACTATTTTCTTTTTGCTAAAAACAGCTGAAATTTAAGATTTAAAAAAATTGTAGTCAAATCATATAGCTATTTTGTTTTTGAAAAAGGGAAACAGGAATGTAAATACAGAATATTCACATAATTTTAAATGAACCCAAGCATTAGAAACTACACATGAAATGATGCGATGGATGCAATGGTAGTTTTCTATGATTGGGTAACATGTAGTAAATTCTGAAGGGAAAAAGAGCAAAACATGAAGGTCTTACATTTGTCCCAGCTTACCGCCTGAGGTGCTTTCCCAGTTCTTGAGAAAAAAGAATGGAGAAAGATGAACTGAGACTCAAAGACCTGCAAAAGACTTCAAGCGCACCAACATATGTGCAATGGAAACCAAAAAGGAGAAGAGAGAAAAATAGGTGGGGCAAAATATTTATTTAAATGACTAAAATGTTCCAAAATCTGATGAAAATTATCAGCCTATGCATGCAATAACTCAACTTTATATATTTTATAATAATCAGAGTTCATTTAGCATTACTCTGCAGTGGATTGTTGGGTAGTCTTTATTTTTTGATATTTGATTGCTGACAGGCTTTGAGCCTCATCTTTCCTTCTTCCTCTTCTGTCTCACCTCTGGGTAAGCTCCTAAGAAAGCCTAGGTGCTGCCACCTTTGTTGCCAGCCAGCAGGAGATTTAAGCCCCGTAAATCCCTCCCTACATCCAGGAATCCTTCCACCTCATACCCACAATAAAAGCCCGAGCCAGTATCCTTTCTTTGTTCTCACAAGACATTTTTGATCACATTGGGAGGACTGAATAGTTTTTCTCAGAAAGCTTCAATTATATATGTAATAAACCTTTACATAACCTCTTGGACTGTGTGTGTCATAGCATCAGTCTTCACATGCAAAGTAAATTTGGGGCAGGATTCCAAAATGCCTTTACAGAGTAGTCATAACCACTATGATATTTTAATATATATAATCAGTATTCTCTACCTGTGGATTCCATATACATGGATTCAACCAATTGCAGACTGAAAATACAGTATTTGTGGGATGTGGAGCCCTAATGACCTCATCTAAACCTAATTACTAACAGCAAAAGGGAAAATACCTCTGCTATGAACTGAACTGTGTTCCCTCAAAATTTTTATTTTGAAACCCTAACCCTCACATTGATGGTATTTAAGGTAGAACCTTTGAAAGATAATTAGGTTTAGATGAGGTCATTAGGGCAGAGTATTCATGGTGGGATTAGCACTTTCATAAGAAGAGACACCAGAGAGTTTCATGTCTCTCTCCTTGTGCCATATGAGCTCTCAGCAAGAAGTCAACCATCTACAAGCCAGGAAGACACTCAATACGAGAACCCAACCATGCTGGCACCCTGATCTTGGACTTACAGCTTCCAGAACTTTGAGAAAATACATTTCTAATGTTTAAGCCACTCACTCTAGGGTATTTTGTTAAGGGCGCTTGAACTGACTAAGACAACCTCCTATTTTATTTTCCCCTCTATGTATTTTTTCCCCCTTTACAAGCTACAAAGGAAATTTAATGACTTTTGAGTTACAGACTTTCAGGTATAAATCACACAATGACACCACAGAATTTATGTAGTAAAAATACATCTGACATGCCTGAATAGAGAAAACATTGTCTTGTGTTATTGGAAATATGTCCTGTGTCATTGTCACTAACATGACATCTTACACACTGGCAAAATGAATGCCAAGTCTACTGTTTCTTTCCTCACATAATTGACAAATTTAATTCTCAGAAATAAATTTACAAATCTTCACCTTGTCATCTATTATCTATCTCATTTATCTCTCTCTCACACACACACACACTCAATCGGCATGTCTGTCTATCTTTAAGATTCTTCCTTGGTAAGGTATTATCAAATATAGAGAGACAATACAAAAGATACTTGGCAGATACAAATTATATATATATATTTTCTAGAACCCAAATAACTCTCATTGGAAATGTAATAAATTTTAATAATAAATATAAAAGTAGCCTGGGACTAAAAGAGCAGATCACGTTATACAATTTGTTTTATTTCAGATTTCTTAAATGTAATACTTAGTGCATGAAGATAGTAGTATAATTTTTAAGAATTCTGAGTAATAAAAATGTTTTATACTCATTTTCATTCATGTAAATGTCCAATGGTACCTTATCTCAAACATAGAGTATTTCAGTAAATATTTGGTAAATGTTGCATATATTAACTTTAAAGTAATAATACCAGTAGAAAACAACAATCAACATTTTGGCATCAAAATCCATCCAAGAAATGTATGGTGAAGCTGTGTTAAAATAAATGGTGAGGACTTGCAAATATATTTATATTTCTCAAAACTGATCAAATTATACACTCTAATCATATGGTTTATTTTCCTTTAGACTTCACTAACACTGTAAAAATAAGGTAAGTTTAAACATTACATCATTATATAAAATTGAAGCTCTTGGTATCCTATCGTCTCACAATGTCTATTTTTATGCTATTTTTTATTGACAAGTTTATAATATTTAAATTTGTATTTTACATTTCATTCCGTGGTGTAATGAGTACATTTATGGTTCTAGATTTTTATGTTCTAAGAAACTTTTGCATACCCACAGATGACAAATATTTTATGACTTTTTTCTAGAATTTTAAAGTTTTGGGCTCAGTAATTCACCTTGATGTTTTTAAAAAATGTAGGCTGCGTTGTCACTTTTTAAAGTTTTTGTACTTTTATACTCAGTTAATACAACATTATTTATTGAAAAAACATTTCAGTGGAATGGCTTTGCTACCTTTGTCAATAGTGAATTGAGTATATATTTATGTATGTGAGTCTATTTCTGTACTCTTTTTGGTTCCATTGATCTATATGTACATATTTTCTTCAATACCAAATGGTCTTGATTTTTGCAGCTTCATAGTAGGTCTTTAAATAGGAGAGATTAAGATTTGCAATCTTCTTTTTCATTTAAAAAACTGTTTCAGTTAAATGTATTAAGCTTTTCAATTACAACAGAAAAATCCTGCTGGAATTTTGATCCTTCCACAATCAAATACATTACAACTATATATCAATTTTGGGAAAATTGCTCTTATCAATATTGAGTCCTCTAATTCACACGTTTAGCATTCATTCATCATCTATTATCTTTAAGTTTTGAAGCAACATTCTTAATTTTCAAGGTAAAGTGTTTAGATTTCTTCTTTTTTTTATTAAATACTTTTATGTTTTGGGGGTACTATAAGTGCAATTATATTTTTGAATTTCATTTTCCAAATGCGTGAAGCTAATTTGTAAAAACTCAGTTTATTTTTTTCTACACTAACGATGTAACATGCTAAATTCATTTATGCATTCTGTGAGTTATTTTTTGGTTTTTCTATGCAAGCAATCATATCACTCGCAAATAGAAGCAGCATTTCTTCTCTTTTTCTGATATTTGTGACTTTTCTCTTTTTTTACTTGCATTATTGTAATGGCCAGGACTTCCAATATTGAACAGAAGTGGTAAAAGCAATCATCCTTTACTGGTTTCTTGTCTCAAGGGGAACATTTATTGTTTGACCTTTAAGTATGATTTTAGCTGTAGGTTTTTCCTAGATGCCCTTCATTATTTTCAGGATGTTCCCAATAATTTATATTTTGCTGCAACATTTTATTAAAAATTTCATTAAATGCTTTCTCTGCTCCTACTGAAGTGATTACATTATTTTATTTTTAATTGTTAATAAGGAAATTACAATAATTTATTTTCAAAATTTTAGCCACTTTTGCATTCCTGACATAAAATTTATTTCATCCTCAGGTTTTATCATTTTTATATATTGTTCTGTTTATGTGCTATCATTCTATTTAGCATTTTTTCATCTACATTCATGACTGATAATGGTCTATTTGTGCTTTTCTCTTTTCCATAACATCGTCAGGCTTTGTTTGGTGGTGTTCAGTTTATTCTGAACTCATAACACAAGCATACAGTTTGATTCATTGTATTTTGTGAAATAATTATGTAAGATGGTATTATTTAATCATTCAATGTTTGATAAAATTTACAAGTAAAATCATTTTTGTTTGTAGCTTTGATTTCTGTTTTGTAATAAGAAATTCAGTTTCTTCAACAGATATAGAGTTATATAGGTGTTTTTGTACTTCTTGTATAAATTTTGATAATTTATATTTCAGAAGAAATTGATTCATTTCAAAGTTTTTAGCTTTTACCATCAAAAATTAACAGTTTACTTCACGTTTTATTTAATATTTTTATAGTACATGGTCATAACTTAACTTTTTTTCTGACATTGACAACTTCTCTTCTTTCTCTTTTTTACTTGATTAACCTAGGGATTGATCTTTCCCATACACAGACAAAAAGCAGCTTTGGCCTATAAGTTCCTCTATTGTCTATTTTTTGTTGTTTTGTATTATTATCTGGTCTTACCTTTAGTACCCCTTCTATTTACTTTGGATTTATTATACTTTGTCATTCCCTTCCATAAGATACTCATTCTCCTTCTCTTCCTTTTCTTCCTTCTCTTTCTTCTGCCGCTGCTTCATTTCGAATGTAAGTATTTAAAGACAAAACGTGTCTCTGAGCACTGTTCTAGCTTTAGCATTTTATAAGATGTATTTTTATTTTTATTAACTTGAAAATGTTTTTCTGTTTTCTATGATTTGTTAGTACATTGATATTTCCTATTATTGGCTTCTAATTACATATGGTTAGATAACACATTTGTTTTATAGCCTAGTATATGATTCATTTTGTTGAATGAGCTATATGAGCTAGAAAATAGTATATACTTTGTAAGTGAGATGCATTGTTTTGTAAGTGACAAGTATAGCACAATGGTTTATACTTTGTTCAAATATTTTAGGTCTTAATTGATTCTTTATGTCTATTTTTTTTCTCAGTTGCTTATGGGGAGAGTGTAAAAAGATCTTACTATGGTTTTGAAATTGTCGATCTTTTCATTCAGTTGTCAGTTTTTTCTTTATGTATTGCGCATCCAGGATATTAGACCCAGCATTTATAATTGTTTTATTTAACTGATAAATTATTCCTTTCAATATTATATAATATCTTTCTTTGTCTTTAGTTATGCACTTTTTCTATAAATCAGTTTTAACTGATCTTAATACAACTCCTGTTTTCTTATTCAATGATTGTTTAGTAAACATTTTCAACTATTTTACTTTCAACGTATCTTTGTTTTAATGTAAATCTCTTAAAGGCTGAGCCTAGTTGTCTCTCTTTTCTATTATCTCTATGAATTTCTACCCTGAAATTAAAGTGTTTAGAACATTAATGTTTACTATGTTTATTTGTATATAGTTGGATTTAGGTCAACATGTTTTTACTGTTTGTTCCCCTATATTTTGTTTCTCCTATCTTCCTTTTTTTTGTTTCAAATTTTTTGAATTCTTTAAGTATTACACTTTTCTTGTACTTAATTTTAGGCTATATATCTTTTTAAAAAAGGTTTGCTAAAGATTAAAAGATATATAAATATATATCCATAAACATAGAGTTAATATTATACAAAATTTGTTTAAATGTAGAACCTTGCACCAAATACTTTTTATCATCTACACTGTTTGCTATATTTTAGATTTCATTTGGGTCAGGTAAACATTTTGTATATTTATTTATTTATATTTATCATTATTATTTTGAGATGGAGTCTCACTCTGTCACTCGTGCAGTGGCGCAATCTTGGCTCACTGCAACCTCTGTCTCCCAGGTTCACGCGATTCTCCTACCTCAGCCTCCCGAGTCACTGGCATTGTAGTCATGAGCCACTACACCCTGGCTAATTTTTTTTTTAATTGTGTTTTAAGTAGAGATAGGGTTTCACCGTGTTGGCCAGGCTGGTCTCGAACTCCTGACCTCAAGTGATCTGCCCACCTCAGTCTCCCAAAGTGCTAGGATTACAGCTGTGAGCCTCTGTGCCCAGCCCATATTGTATGTTTATATATTGTTTATGTATCTTTACTATACACATATCTTAGTTTCTCTCCATCGGAAAAGATCTTTATTTTTCTTTCCTTCTTACAGGATATTTTCATGTTTGCAGAATTCTGAGTTGACAGTTTTTTGTTTTTTGTTTTCTAAATTTCAGCAGCTTAAGATTTTTTCGCTGTTTCAGGCCTATATGCTTTCCAATGAGAAAGCTCCAGGCAATCAAACCATTGTGCTTGTTGTAATGCTTCCATTTCTCTCGCTACTAGCAAGATTTTCTTTTATCTTTTGTTTTAAGTATCTTGACTACAATGTTTTCAGGCATATTTTTACTGCTTGGAATTTGCTTATTATTTCAATGTGTTAATTAATGTAGTACCAAATTTCTGATATTTTGCATTATTTTTTCCTCAAATATGTTTTCTGACTCCCTCTCTTTTTCTCTTTCTCAAGTATATGCATAATGGATTTCAAAATATTACCTCACCTGTCCATAAAACTTTTTATTTGGTTTTTCTATTTTTTCTCTCTTTTGTTCAGATGAAATAATTTCTATGTATCTAATTATGTTCCAGGTCACTGACTATTTTTCTCTATTATCTTCATTCTGCTATGAGTAATATTTTAAATTTCAGATTTTGGATTTTTCAATTCCAAAACTTCAATTTTTTATTTAGCTTTTCTAGAAAATTTTAGCTTTTCATTCATTTTAAGTACATTTTTCTTTACCTTCTGGAAAATAGTGGTGATAGCTGCTTTAAAGTGTTTCTGATAATTACAAATATTGAGTGATATTGATGTTGGCATCTATACATTGCTTTTTCCTAAGATAGTTGTTCACATTTTCCTGTTTCTTTTTATATGTCATATTGCACATTTTATTTTGGCCCTTATGAATGCCATGTTGTATAGACTTGGTCCTGTTATAATGTTCTAGATGTATTGATGATACTTCCAATTTTCATAGGCATTTAGTCTAGGTAGTTTCACACCATATGTTTTGCCTTCTGTAGGTGGTGATTCAAGTATCATTTTAGTTCTCAAATCCTTCATTGTTATTTCGTGTCTCTTCTGCACATGCATAATTTAGGGATTAGGCTGAGACTCATGCATTTTGTTCACATAGAATTTAAAGCATTTCCTTTCTAATTTGTTTATGTCCCATGAGTGTATAACTTCAAGGGTTAGGTTGAACTTATGCATTTGATTTGAGTCTAAATACATTCCTTAGTCTTTTCATGTTGGTTTGGGTCTTTTTATGGTGTCTCCGTGAGGCTGATTTGATTTGAGGCTTAATTAACCTCAAGTACATGAGTTTCTGTCCAGTGCACTTTTTAACCACGTTTATTTCACATGAAGAAATAATTTCTTAGATGTATTAGATACTCTTTTTAAAAAAGTTTGAATCTTCTACAAATTTTAATTTATTATTTATATTAATAATTGAACTTAATTCTAATATCTAGGTTCAACTATATCATGGTGTCAAGAAAATATAATCAGTAAAGAAATTGTAAAAAGAAAAAATCTTACATTAATCTGTAGGTACTGTGCTTTTCCTAAGTGACATTTTGGAGAACAGGGCTTATTTAATGTGAGTTACTTTCATTATTCAAAAGCGATTTTCCTATAAAACATCTATAGAAAAATAAGAAAGTAGCAACATTTCTCCCAAGCCTTTATCTCAAATACATCATAGAGATAAAAACAGGTAGCTACAACATGGTTTGACGTATGGCATATTTAATGAAGTTTTTCACAGTACGAGGAGAAAGCTAATTGGTCAGTTTGACAGTTTTGTATTCATTCACTGATTTGAATTGTCAAAATATTTTCTTCATAGATAGGCTTTTGAATATTTGGAACAAAACATAAAAAAAGTTAGAGAATAAATGTTTATGGGACTACATATCTTTTAATTTAAATTGTGGTAAGAAAGCACATAACATAAAATTTACCATCTTAACCACTATTAGGTATAGCATGATCTTTAAGAGGTATTTGCATAACCATGATCACGGCAACATTATTCACCATAGTCAAGAGGTGTAAGCAGCCCAAATGTCCATTCAGGAATGGATGAACAAACACAACGGAGCATATACATATGTTGCAATATTATTCAGCCTTAAAAGAAAATGAAATCTTATAACATGATACAAAATGGATGAGCTTTGAGAACATCATAAGTGAAATGTCAGTTTTCAAAAGACAGATACTTTATCTCTTTTTTAAAAATAATGAATTTAACAATAGTATTTAAATTAAAAATAAAAATCACATTATTCTTTGAGTGCTTCCCATATGGCTGGAATTATTTTATAAATTAAAAAATATATGTAAACATTAGCATAAAAAGGACCTAGGGTGTCAGATATGCATGTCTCCCATTTTATTTTTTTTTATTTTTAGTAATTGTGGGGATAGAATAGTCATACATATTTATGGGGTATACATGATATTTTGATACAAGCATACAATGTGGTCAACTCAAGGTAATTGGGATATCCATTATCTGAAGTATTTATCATTTCTTTGTGTTAGGAACATTCTAATTTTGCTCTTTTAGTTATTTTGACTTTACTGTATATTATTAGCTATAGCAACCCTACTTTGTTACCCCACGCTAACTTTTCTTCCTTTTATCTAACTGTATTTTGTACCTGTCAACCATTTCTCTATATCCCTGCCATCCCTGCTACCTTTTCCAGCCTCTGGTAACCATCATTCTACTCTCTATCTCCATGAGTTCAATTTTTTTCAGCTCCCACATATGAGTGAGAACATTCAATATTTGTCTTGGTATGCCTGGCTTATTTCACTTACCACAGTGTTCTCCAGTTGTATTCATATTGCTGCAAATGACAGGATTTGATTCTTTTACAGTTGCACAATAGTCCATGTTGTAGATCGACAATATTTTCTTCATATATTCATCCATTAATGGGCATTACCTTTGATTCCATATACTGGCTACTATGAAGTGCTTCAGTAAACATGGGACTACACACATATGTCTTTGATATACTTATTTCCTGTGTGTGTGTCTGTATATGTGTGTGTGTGTGCACACGTGTGTGTGCGCATGTGTATGTGCCCGGAAGTGGAATTGTTGGATCATAAGGTAGTTCTATTTTTAGTGTTTTGAAAAACCTCTATACTATTCTCCACATTAGCTGTACTAATTTACACTCCCGCTAACAGTGCCCAAAGGTTTCCCTTTCTCCACATCCTCACTATTATTGCCTGTCTTTTGATACAAGATATTTTAATGGGAGTGAGATGATGTTTCATTATGCTTCTAATTGACATTTCTCTGATGGTGACTGATCTTGAGCATTTTTCATGTACTCATTAACCATTTGTATATCTTCTTTGGATAAATTTCTATGTAGGCCTTTTGCTCATTTTAAAATCAGGTTATTTGTTTTTTTTCCTATAGAGTTTTTTTTGTTCTTTATATATTTTGGTTGTTAATTCCTTGTCAGATGGGTGGTTTGAAGATATTTTCTCCCATTCTATGGGGGTGTCTCTTCACTTTGTTGATTGTTTGCAGTGCAGAAGCTTTTTAGTTTGATGTGATCCAATTTGTCCATTTTTCTTTTGTTGTCTTTGTTTTTGAGGTTTTATTCAAGAAATCTCTGCTGAAAGCAATGTTCTAGAGTGTTTCCCCAATGTTTTCTTCTACTGGTTTTGTAGTTTGGGGTCTTAGGTTTAAAGTCTTTAATCCATTTTAATGGATACTTTTGCATGTGGATATCCAGTTTTTCCAGCACTTTTTATTGAAGAGACTGTTCTTTATTCAATGTATGTTCTTGGCACCTTTGTCAGAAAAGAGTTAATGCAAATGAGTGTTGATTTATTTCTGAGTTCCATATTGTGTTCCATTGGTGTATGTGTCTGTTTTTATGCCAGAACCATACTCTTTTATTGCTATAGTTTGTAATACAATATTGTCAAGTAATATAATTCCCCTAGATGTTTCAGTTTAGTTTTGTTTTCATTTTTGTTGTTGGTGAGGACTGCTTTGGCTATTTGGGGCCTTTTGTGGTTGCATACAAATTTGAGAATTTTTCAATCTTGTGCTAGAACTCCTCCTAGCCAGAGCCATTAGACAAGAGAAGGACATAAAGAGCATTCGAATTGGGAAGGAAGAAGTCAAATTATTCTTGTGTACAAATGATATTATCTTATAAAATTATTAGAGTGGATAAATTCAGTAAAATTATAGAATACAAAATCAACGCACAAAAATAAGTTGCATTTTTATATTCCAACAATGAACAACCTGAAAAAGAAACCAAAAAACTAACATCATTTATAATAGCTACAAATGAAATAAAATATCTAAGAATCAACTTAACCAAAAAAAGAACAATATTTACAATAAATCATATAAAACATTGATGAAAGAAATGGAAGAGGATGAACAAAAAATGAAAAGATATTCCATGTTCATGAATTAGAAAAATCAATATTGTTAAAATTTCCATTCCTCTCAAAGCAATCTAGATTCAATACAATTTATATTAAGATAACAACAAAATTTTTCACAGAAGTTTAATGTCCCACATTTTACACATTGGAGGCTTTAGATTCAAGAGCATAGTATTTTGTCTAAGGTTATATATGTAAGGATCACTTATTAAAAACTTACAGTGAGAGAGAATATTTATTATATGCTTTATTTGCTAGATATTATTTAATGCTTACAACCAATTAATAATTTAGTTTTTCTTCCTTCGTTTTATATCTGAGAAAATTGTGATTTCAAAGATGTTGAATAACTTCCCTAAAATCAGAGATAGTGGAAAACAACAACAATAACGGCAACAAGAAAACAAACATTTGTTTTACTCAAAGCCCATGCTGTGAAGCCAGTAGATTACATGGCCTCTTCAGCTTGTATTTACAGTCCCCTTACTTTGCATTATATCAGCATTTAAAAATACCTGAATTTTATATAACTAGTATATCACTAAAATGATTGAATTTGAATGTATTATTTTCTCAAACAGCTACTTCAGCACCAGCACCACACCCTATTTTATTTCAGTAGATAATTTAAAAATTGTGTTCTTTCAAATTATAGTATGTTGGCATTTTTGCCTTTCTATGTAGCAAAGGTATAAAATAATGAAATACAAGTTAAAACACAGCATATTTCCTTAATCTATTTGAGAAAGCAGGATTAACACCAAATTCATAAAAATAACCTAAATTTTGATATGGTTTGACTGTGTTTCCAACCAAATCTCATCTTGAATTGCAGTTCCTATAATCCTCATCTGTCATGGGAGGGATCCTGTGGGAGACAATTTAATCATGGGGGTGGTTACTCTCACGCTGTTCTTGTGATAGTGAGTTCTCACAAGATCTGATAGTTTTATAAAAGGCTTCTCTCACTTTGCTTGATACTTTTCTCTCCTGCTGCCATGTGTAGAAGGACATGTTTGCTTCCCCTTCTGCCATCATTGTAAGCTTTCTGAGACCTTCCCAGCCTTGCAGAACTGTGAGGCAGTTACATTTCTTTCCTGTATAAATTATTCAGTCTCAGGTATTTCTTCACAGCAGTGTGAGAATGTACTAATAAACAGTTACAAATAACTTTTTTAATTGCCAAGAGTAAGTTGATTATCTTCATCTACTCCCTCTCCCTTTCACACAAAAAGTCATCAGTAAAATGTTTCTCTGTTTCATGTTGGTGCTTTTGTTTTATTATTGTTGGAAAATTTTGAATTTAGAGAACACTTTTTATGCTAGGAATTATAAACACATATGATTATATAAAGTACATGATAGAATCAGAAACACCAGGCTAAGCACACAATGTATGCAGGCAAATGGGAGTAAGTAGAGTTCAATTTTCCATAGCACTTTTGACTTTGCTACTTAATTATGTAGCAAACTTAGACTAGAGATCAGCATAAAAATCATAAGACACATTTTATGTAAGAAGAGATCTTTGCTGAGAGTAAAAGGCGATCATTGATGGGATTTTCTAAAATTAATACTGGCTAACACTGATTTTAGTTGTTGTCATTTGGAATTTTTCTGCATATTTGCTTTTTACTTTTATACATTTTATTATTATTATTGTTATTATTATTATTATTATCTTGTAGAATTGGATTCTTACTATGCTGCTTATGCTTGTCTGACACTCCTGGCTTCAGCAGATCTTCCCACCTTGGCCTTCCAAAGCTCTGGGATTCCAAAAGTGAGCTACAATGCCTAGTTTTTAAAAAAATTTTTTAAAGGAGTTTCATCTTATAGACATCCTTAATTGCAAAATCTCAAAGAGTGATAAATAGATAAAATATAATGAGTGTCCATAGAATAAACATTTCTGCTCAATGAAACATCCCACTAGGAGATTTTCCCAGGTCCTTAATATGTTTTTGTTTAACTTTGATTTGATTTTTCAAAAAATGCCAAAAATGAGGAACAACTCTGTCATTACCATGACATGCAATGAGTTGAAGAAATAACTGGAAGGAAAATGTAATATCAATAGAATTTTCTTATGTATTCTAATCAAAGCCTGTCAACTTTCTCAAGGATAACATTTTAGATAATGTATAAAGTCCTGCCACAAAGTGGAAGCTCACATATGTTTTCATGATTATTAGGTACTGTAGAAGTCCAATTATATTGGAGTGTATCCTGTGAGATCTCTCCTATGACTTATTTTCCAAGGCATTTCTGCATTAATTTTCATTTTCTTTATTCTGCTTTCACATAGTTTTATCTGAAGTTGTGGGAGGAAAACGTGATGAAAGAAAAGCAAACCTTCTTACAAAGTATTCTAGGCTTTATACATTTCACTGAGGAACTGGAATGCACAATAATTGGTAGACCCTGTAGATACGTACATTAATCATGTAGTCTGTACCTGACAATTTTTGGATTGAAGTTGCACTTTTGTTTTATCAGCTTGTCCGAAACTTGTAATTCTAATTGGTTTTCAGAACAGCATAAGCAATTGATTTTGAAGATTATTTTCCCAAAAGAAAAGGTATAACTGCTGTTGAATATTATAAAATTGTTATAACTAAAAAAATTAGACATCTTGTTTGATTATTTCTCTAGCCTGTATGTGGCTTTTCTATATGTACAGGAGGAAATCCCTTTTTGTTCCTTGTGTATATTTTGGAGAGCTATACTATTTCACTCCTGAGGGTCTGCTAAATCTCTCCTTTCAGTATAATGTATAGATAGAATTGGGCCAAATACACAAACATAAAAAGGTCTAACTCACAAGAAACATTTCAACTATAAACGTTAAATATAATAAAAGCCAGTGTAATTAGTTATTGCTAGAATTGTAAGATAATAGCTTCTTCTGGGCAGTCACTCTCTAAACTGTGATTCTTGTAGGTCTTCAGGGAGGCTTATGTCAATAGTCAATTAAATCAAAATAAAAGAAAAAAGGCTCCATGTCAGGGACTATTTTTACATTTTTTAAGAGATGCATGCATTTTGTCACTGTAACTCATGAGTCTGTATTTCTATTGCCCTATAGCTCTATTATCAGACACATTACCATATTAATATTAGCTTACTTTAATATATAAGATGCTAAGAATAATTTAGAAACTTTACCAGCTTTATGATTTACACATGAATTATGCAATCTGTATCACAATTTATATAGTGTAAAGATGGAGCACACAGACTTTTGAAAGAAACTGTTTTTATTTATATTTTTGCTCTACTACTTAGTCAACTTCTTTAGTCATGTTGTGACTCAGATCTCTCAGTGGTCAAACTAGCATAATAGTACCAGATTTTAGGAATGTTGAAAAAAATAAATAAACTTTGTACTTAATGAACATATGGCCTGATACATATTTTATATATAAGTGTTTTGGTTATTACTATTACATACACTACCTGAGTTATAATATAGATATAATTCAACCTGAGCCATGTGATCCACCCTCTGCCAAAGTTTGCAATGTAATACTCACTCCAGTCATGGCGATTGTTGAGTTGTAAGAAAGGATATTTATTTTGTTTCATTACAGTGGTTCAAGTACAGTCAATGCTCAGACCTGCCTAGGTTCCTATATTTAAAGTTCTAGATTAACTTGCATAATCACCTCCCACAAATAAGTGGGAACATAATGAGTTTCTCTTTTGTTGCCTGGCTTATTTTGCTTAACATAATAACCTTTAGTTCCATTCATGCTGTTGCAAATGACTGGGTCTCATTATTTTTTTTCTGGCTAAATAGTACTTCATTATGTGTACATACCACATTTTCTTTATCTATTCATCTGTTGATGGACACTCACGTTGCTTCCAAATCTTAGCTATTGTAAATAGTTCTGTAATAAACATGGGAACACAGATAGCTCTATATACTGATTTCCTCAATTGGGAGTGTATAGTTAGCCATTGGATTGCTGGATTATATGGTGGGACTATCTGTAGATTTTTGAGGAACCTCCAAACTATTTTTCATAGTTATTGTACTCATTTACATCCCAAGCAGCAAAGTACAAGAATTCTGTTTTTTCCATAACTTCACCAACCTTTATTATTGCCTGTCTTTTGGATATAAGCCATTTTCACTTGAGTGAGATGAAGCATAAATGTAGTTTTGATTTTCATTTCTCTGACAATCAATGGTATTGAATACCTTTTCATATGACTGTTTGCCATTTGTATGTCCTCTTTTGGGAAATGTTTATTGAGATATTTTGCCCATTTTTAATTGGATTATCAGATTTTGTCCTATAGAGTTGTTTGAGCTCCTTATTTATTCTGGTTATTAATTCCTTGGCAGGTTGATAGTTTATGAATACTTTCTCCTATTACGTCGGTTGTCTCTTCACTTTGTTGATTGTGTTTTGTTTGTTCATTTGTTTCTTTTTTTTTGCTGTGCAGAAGTTTTAAAACTTGATGTGATTTCATTTGTTCATTTTTGTTTTATTGCCTGTGCTTGTGTGATATTGCCCAAAAAATCTTTACTCACTCCAATGTCCCAGATATTGTCCCTAATGTTTGTTGTAGTAGTTTTGTAGTTTGTGGTCTTAGATTCAAGTCTTTAATCCATTTTGATTTGATTTTTGTAAAGACAAGAGATGGTCAAGTTTCATTCTTCTGAAAATGGATACTGAGTTTTCCCAGAACTATTTATTAAAAAGATCTTCCTTGACACAATATACTTTCTTGGCACCCTTGTCAAAAGAATTTATTATAGATGTTTGAGTTCTCTATTCTGTTCCATTGGTCTATATATATATATTTTTTTTCAGTACCATGCTGTTTTGGTTACTATAGCTCTGTAGTATAAATTGAAGTCAGGTAATGTTTTCCTCCAGCCTTGTTCTTTTTTTTCTTTCTCAATTTCTTCACTGACACCCTGGTCATTCAGGAGCATATTGTTTAATTTCCATGTGTTTTTAAAGTTTCCAAAATTTATCTTGTTATTGATTTTTAGTTATTCCATTGTGTTCAAAGAAAATGCTTCATATTATTTCAATATTTATGAATTTTAAAGACTCATTTTGTGGCCTAATTTGTGGTCTATCCTTGATAGTGACTCATGCACTGAAGAAAAGAATGTGTATTCTGCAGCCATTGGATGAAATCTTCTGTGCATTCCTATTAGATTCATTTGGTCTATACCACAGACTAAATCCAATGAGTTTTTTGTTGATTTTCTGTCTGGAAGGTCTGTCTGGTGCCGAAAGTGGGGTGTTGAAGTCTCCAGCTGTTGTTTTATTGAGATGTGTCTCTCTCTTTATCTCTAACAATATTTGCTTTATATATCTGTGTGCTCCAGTGTTAGGTGTGCTTGTGTGTGTGTTGTAATTATAAATCTATATAAAATTATGTATATAATATATAATGTTATATCTAGATATGTATATATTTATAATACATAATGTTATATCTAGATATATCCACATAATATACACATTACATATGCACATAATATATAATCTTATATCTAGATATAAAATATTTTAATATGTAAAATTTATATATTTAAATATATATTTATAATTTTTATATCCTGCTGCCTAATCAATCCGCTTATACAATGGCCTTCTTTGTCTTTTTTTTATAGTTTTGGTCTTAAAATCTATTTTGTCTGATATAAGTATAGCAACTCCTCCTCTTTTTTGGTTCCATTTGCATGGATTATCTTTTTTAATCCCTTCATTTTCAGTCCATGTGTTATTTATAGTTAAAATGTGTTTCTTATAGGTAACAGATCACTGGGTTTTGTTTTTAAACATTCTGTCAGCCTACGCCTTTTGATTGGAGAGTTTAGTCCATTTATTTTTGGTGTTATTACTGATAACTAAGGACCTACTCCTGCCATTTTACTATTTGTTTTCTGGTTGTTCTGTAGTCTTATCTTCCTTATTTTCTTCCTTTCTGTCTTCCTTTTAGTGAAGGTAGTTTTCTCTAGTGGTATGTTCAATTGCTTGCTTTTTATTTTTTGTGCATCTTTTGTATGTTTTTTTGATTTAAGGTTACCATGAGGCTTGAAAATATCTTTTAACATTATTTAAAACTGATGACAACTTAACACTGATTCCATAAACAAAGAGTAAACTAATTAAAACTCTACACCCTAAGTTTCTCGCCCCACTTTTTAACTTTTTGTTTATTCTATTTATACCTTATTATACTGTCTGTGTCTTGAAAAGTTGTTGTAATTATTATTTTGATCTGTTCATCTTTTAATCTTTCTACTCAAGATGTGAGTAGTTTGCACACCACAATTGCAATGTAATACAATTCTGTTTTTCTGTGTACTATTACAAGTGAGTTTTATACCTTCAGATGCTTTCTTACGGCTCATTAATGTCCTTTACTTTCACATTGAAGAACTCCCTTTAACCTTTCTTGCAGAACAGATCTGGTGTTAATAAAAGCCATCAACATATTTCTCTCTGGGAAAGTCTTTATTTCTCCTTCATGGTAGAAGGATAATTTTGCTATATATACTATTCCAGGCTAAAAGATTTTTTCTTCAGTGATTTCTTTTTTTTCTTTCATTCTTTTTCTCCTCCTTCTCCTTCTCCTCCTTCTCCTTCTCCTTCTTCTTCTTCTTCTTTTGACAGGGTCTCACTGTGTCACCTAGACTGGCATGCAGTGGTGTGATCAAGGCTTACTGCAGCCTCAATCTCCAGGACTTAGGCGATCTTCCTTCCTCAGTCTCCCAAGTAGCTGAGACTACTGATGCTAGCCACCATGCCTGGCTTAATATTTTGTATTTTTTGTATAGACAGGGTTTTGCCTTGTTGCCCAGGCTAGTCTCAAACTCCTGGACTCATGCAATCCACTTGCCTCAACCTCCCAAAGTGTTAGCATGAGCCACTGTGTCCTCTCCTGTTACACTTTAAATATGTCATGCTACTCTGCCCTGGTCAGTCAGGTTTCCATTGAAAAGTCCACTGCCAGATGTATTGGAGCTCATTGTATGTTAATCGCTTCTTTTCTCTTGCTGTTTTTAAAATTCTTTCTTTATCCTTGACCTTTAGGAGTTTGGTTACTAAATGTCTTGAGGTAGTTTTATTTTGGTTAAATCTACTCGATGATATATAATCTTGTACATAAATATTGTTATATTTCTCTAGATTTGGGAAATTCTGTTATTAGCCCTTGGAAAAAATTTCTAACTCTGTCTCTCCATCTCCTCTTTAAGGCCAATTACTCTTAGATTTGCCCTTTAGAGGCTATTTTCTTGGTCTTGTAGGCATATTTTATTATTATTTATTTATTTTTGTCCTCTCTCACATATATTTTCAAATAGCCTATCTTCAAACTCACTAATTCTTTCTTTTGCTTGTACCATTCTGCTCCTAAGAAACTGATACATTCTTCAGTGTGTCAATTGCACTTTTCCACTCCAAAATTTCTGCTTAACTTTTAAAAATTATTCCAATCTTCTTGTTAAATTTATCTGGTAGGATTCTGAATGCCTTATCTGTGTTATATCGAATTTCTTTGAGTTTCCTCAAAATAGCTATTTTGAAATGTCTGATTGAGAAGTCACATATCTTTGTCTCTCTGGGATTGGTCCCTGGTGCTTTATTCAGTTCTTAGGTGAGGCTATGTTTTCTCAGATGGCCTTGAGGCTTGTAAGTCTTTGTCAGTGTCTGGGCATTGATGAGTTATTTATTGTAGTAGCCACAGTTTGGGTTAGTGTGCACTCATCTTTTTTGGGAAGGCTCTCCAGGTATTCAAAGGAACTTGGGTGTTATAATCTATGTTTTTGGCCGGTGTGGCTGTATCTGCATTAGGAGCACCAAAGCCCAGTAGCACTGTGGCTCTTACAGACTCATAGAGCAACAGCCTTGGTGGTCTTGGATAAGATCCAGAAGAATTATCTGCATTACCAGGCAGAGATGCTTATTGCATTCCCTTGTTTTCTGCCAAACAAAAAGACTCTCTCTCTCTCTCTCTCTCTCTCTCTCATTTTCTCTCTCTCTCTCTTTCCCTCTCTGTGCTGAGCTGCCTGGAGCTGGTGGAAAGGTGACACAAGCACTCTTGTGGCCACCACCACTTAGACTGCACTGGGTCAAACATGACGCCAGCACAAGACTGAGTCTCACCAAAGGTCTGCTTTATCCACTACCTGGCTGCTGCCTATGTTCATTCAAGGTCCTAGCACTCTACAATCAGCAGGTGGCAAAGCCAACTGGACTTGTGTCATTCTCCTCAGAGCAGCAAGTTCCCCTGGGCACCAGGCAGGTCCAGAGAAGCCATCTGGGAAACAGGGCATGGAGTGGGAACCCTTAGAAATGTTCCTGATGCAGTATTCTACTGCAACTGATCTAGTACCCAACCAAAAACACCAAGTCCTTCACACTTTTCCCTCCCTTTTCCACAGGTTGAGTAGTCTCTCCCTGTGGCCACCACAACTACAGGCCCACAGGGAGCACTTCTCCGCTACTGCTGCTGTTCACTTAAGACCCAAGGAGCTCTTTAGTTAGCTTCCAGTGAATGCTGCGAGATATGGAACTCATCCTTCACGGAAGTGGGCTACTCTCTAGCCCAGGGCTCACCCGGAAATGTCAACCAAAAGCTTAGACTTGGAATCAAGGACCCCAAGACCCAACTTGGTGCTCTACCCCACTGTGGCTGAGCTGGTACCTTAGCCACAAGACAAAGTCATCTTTACTCTTCCCTCTGCTCTCATTCTACAGAAGGAATCGCTCCTCATAGCCACCACAGCTGTAAATGTGCTGGGCCACACGTGAAGCCAGTATGTCTGAGTCTCACCCAAGACCTACAATGTGTACTACCCAGTTACTGCCACTGATTATTCAGGGCTCAAGGACTCTTTAGTCAGCAGATGATAAATCCTGCCAGCACAGGGTCCTTCCTTTCAAGGCAGTGGGCTCCCTTCTGGCCCCAGATGTGTCTAGAAATGTTATCTGGTTGCTAGGGCCTAGAATGGGGGTTTCACAACTCTGCCCAGTGCCCTAACCTAGTGTGGCTGAGCTTGTATTCAAGTTGCAAGACAAAGTCTTCTTTACTCTTCCCTTTCTTCTTAAGCAGAAGGAAAAATTCTCTTTTGGAGCTTTAGATTGCACTGCCTGGGTTTGGGGGAGGGATGGCACAATCACTTCCTTGGCCACCCTGGCTAGTATCTTGGTAGGTTGCATGCCCCTCAGGTCCACTGGCTCCAAACCTGTCACTGAATTAGGACTTGCCTAAGAGTTGTAGTCATTGTGGCCTAGACTGCCTTTCAAGGTTATTTAGAAGGCCAGCGAACTTTAGCTCATGGTGGCAAGCAAGGCTTGACAGAACTCACATTCTGATCACTGGAATGGGTGATTCCCCTTCGGCTAGGGCTGGTCTAAATGTTCCCTCCGTGGTCTTCAGTTGTGTTCTGCCTAGTTTTGCTTTTTGCTGTGATAGGGGAGCACTGACTTCCAATGCAAAGTTCCATAATCACTGCACTCCCTCTCCGTGCCATGTGTCTGCTGCCAAGGGATGGAGGAGAGGGGGGCATTGGCAATTCAAGACTGTCTCTTCTACCCACTTTGGCACTTCTTATAGTGATATGAAGATAAAACCAAATTCTATGCTTGCTTATCTGACTTTGGGTTCTTATGAAGGTGTTTTATGTGTAATAGTTGTTAAATTTGCTGTTCCTGGAGGGAGGATAAACTGTGGAAGCTTCTATTCAGCTATTTGCTATCTGATTACTTCTTTTCCTTTACCTTTCCCATAAATTCACAAATATTGTTGATAAAATCAACAGTGGTATAGTCAAGGAAAATTATTGTATTTTCTGTCTTATATCCATTTTCTCAATAATTCCTTAACACATTTGCATTAACTTTTAATTATAACAGTTGAATTTTGTATTTAGCCACTTTCTTTTCCCACTGCCAATAGCCAACAGATATATGAAAAAATACTCAACATCACTAATCATCAGGGAAATGCAAATCAAAATCACGATGAGATATCATTTTATCAGTGGGCTATTACTAAAAAGAAAAAAAAATCACATGCTGGTGAGAATGCATAGAAAAGTCTTCTTATACCCTATTGGTGAAAATGCAAATTAGCACAACCACTATTAAAAACAGTATAGAGATTTTTTAAGAAACTAAAAATAGAACTACCACGCAATCAAGTAATCCCACTACTTGGTATTGAGATGAGGAAAAGCAAATCAGTATTTCCAAAAGATACCTGCACTCTCATGTTTATTGCAGTCCTATTCGCAACAGCAAAAACATAGGTTCTACTTAAGTGTTTAATCAATGGATTATGAGTAAAAAATATGATATATATCACATATATAAAATATATATTTTTATATCAGATAAAATATATATTTTATATAATATAAATATCATATACTTTATAATGTCATATATAAACATCATATATATGTAATATATCATATATAAAATAGTATTTCATGGTAATGAATGTATGCAATGGAATACTATTATATGGTGGAATATTATGAACAATATTTACCCATAAGAAATAATGAAATCACGAAAAGGGAACACTTCTATGCTGCTGGCGGGAATGTAAACAGTACAACCACTATGAAAAACAGTGTGGTGATTCCTTAAAGAACTAAAATTGGAACTGCCATTTGATCCAGCAATCCCACTACTGGATACCTACCCAGAAGAAAAGAAGTCATTACATGAAAAAGATACTTGCATGCGCATGTTCATAGCAGCACAATTTGCAATTGCAAGTATACAGAACCAGCCCAAATGCTCATCAATCAATGAGTGGATAAAGAATTGTGTGTGTATATATATATACTGAAGTATATATTCCTGAAGTAACTCAGGAATGGAAAACTAATCATCATATATTTTTACTCATAAGTGGGAGCTAAGCTATGAGGATACAAAAGCATTAGAATGATACAATGGACTTTGAGGACTCAGGAGAAAGGGTGGGAGTGGGATGGGGGATAAAAGACTACAAATTGCATTCAGTGTACACTGCTCAGGTGATGAGTGCACCAAAATCTCAAAAATCACCACTAAAGAACTTACTCATATAACCAAGTATCACCTGTTCCCCAAAAACCTACAGAAATAAAATATTTTTTAAATGAAAAAAAGCAGAAAATCATTTATTAAAAACAACACACTTTGAAATAAACTTGAATCAGGATGCAAAAGCAAAAAGAAAGAAAGAATGAAATTACATCATTTGCAGCAATATGGATGGAACTGGAGGTTCTCATGTTATGTGAAATAAACCAAGTACAGAGAGACAAGCACACAAGTTCTTATTCATAATTGAGACCTAAAAGTTTTTATCTCATAGAGATTAAGAGTATAATGATAGATAACAGAGGCTGGGAAGGGTGTGTGTGGGGGGGGAGAAATGAAAACAGGTTAGTTAATGTGTATAGACATACAGTTAGATGGAAGGAATAAGTTCTAATATTTGATAGGAGAGTAGGGTGACTATAGTTAACAAAAATTTATTATACATTTTAAAATAAAAGAGAGAACTTGACGTGTTCCCAATACAGAGAAATGATAAATATTCGTGCTGCTCAATACCCTAAATACTCTGATTTGATCATTATGCATTCTATACATGTAACAAAATATCACATGTACCCCATAAACAGGTACAAATATTAAATAATGTGTAAAATTTCTAAAAATAAATAAAAGGGAGTGACTAGAAAAAGCATTTACTTCTTTATTTTGGTTTGTCTTCAGTGGACTATAACAAAATTTGAAAAAAAAATACATTTTGGGGAACACAGAAAATGTTTTTAGGATTTCTGGAACCTCAAATATATTGAGATATTATTGACTTGCCCTCAGAATGATGTCTATGTGGCTGGGTATATAACTTGGGGTCACCGTTTTCCCTTTAAGATACATTAGACACTATTTTACTGTCTTCATGCGTTTACTAATGTGAGGAGGTCTGAAGTTAGAATTATTTTTATTCACTTATTAGTAATGTGTTTACATTTTTCCCAAGTGGGATATCTTAATATAGTGTATATTTTCATTGCATTTAAAAATAGTCTAGATTTGGTCTGGGTCAAGACATTTTTAAAACTAATTAATTTTGCCTAGTACACTGTAAATCCTATTTTCCCCAACTATTCCTGCACAATTAATGAATATCTCAATGGTCTTATGGTCTTGATCTCTCCTTTATCTCACTCAACATTTCCCTATTTATTTTCTTGTATTGAGATTTTCTTTGAGTTTTTAAATAAGTTTCTCATACTAGTCATCCAACTCACCAAGCTAACTTTCTGAGCTATCTCTGAGGGTGTTTATTGTCTCTACTTTAGTTTTAAATTCAGAAATCATATATTCATTTAAATGTATCTATCCATATCTAAGATAGTTCATTTACAATATGTTCTTATTTTACTCGAAGAAGTGGTATATCTTTCTTGATTTTAAACCTGTAAATTTCTAAACAAAAATAATATTCCTAATTTCTAAACAATAATAATATTTTAGCTGGAAATATTACTATTATTTGTTATGGTCTACACTTTATTTTCTGAGGACAGACACCTCAGTTTTATATATTTTGAGTCCTTACTTATCTGAAAAGATTTCTCTGCTGTGTTAACATTTGAATAATACCTTTCCACAGAAGAAAAATTTTGGAAAAATTTTACTTGTTTCACTTCTATTACCTTTCATTGTTTTGCATAGAAAGGCCCAAGTTGAACCATATTTTGTTCTTCTGTAAGCAATTATTCTTGCCCTGCATCTATGTTTACAGAATTTTATTCTTTATTTCTGAAGGTTTTTTAAAAAGAAAATAATTTTGAGCTTCTTCTGGCCATGAGGGAAGAAAAGAAAGTGGAATTCGTCTCCACTATAGACAATTGCAAAACTGAACTGAAGAAGGTATCACCTGCTTTACAAGATTGGAAAACAAGAATTATGTGAACTCCGAGAAAATGGAAAGAAATAAGAAAATCTCTTTCATTACCCAGACTTTCTGCTTGAAGGTAATTTCTAGACTGACTCACGGAAGGATACCCAAGTAGAGACCAGCATTCCTGCTAATTTTAGAAGTCAGAGATTAGAGACTGATGATGCTGAGGCAAATATAATATGTGAAGTAGGTTATCCAAGGGTAAGTAGGTAGGCAGAGAACAAGTTCTAGAAATCATCATGGGGGCCCTATTGAGTCTTCATTTATTTAAAGATTAGGGAAAAATATTACAAATTTGAGAAGATCATGTTCTAGGGAATACAATTATGTGAGCATGGTGAGAATTCTCATAGGTCACGCAGTGTCAGGAATTCTAACAGATAGAATGAATTGAGCACATTGAATATACGTGTTATTTAAATGATCAGAGGAACCACACATTAAAAATGAGGTTAATTATCACTAGAATTAGATTCACCTTAAAAGAGCAGATGCCAAGGGAGGAATAAAAGCAGCACCCAAGGGACAGTGTGGCTTCTACCACAGCCTAAACCTGCTATAGACCCCTTCACCACTCAAGATCTCAAAATGTCCTTCCTTCCACGTCACAGAGTATGGATTGGAGCAGTATGCCTACATGTGAAAAGTGTTGCCTCCAAACCGAAAGAGGCCTACTGCATTCTGCGCTTCCTTCTGTGTGGTAGTGAGCACTAGCTGCATTAATTTTCCTTTACTTTGCAAAGGATTTCACTGGCCATCTCATCCCTACAAACATGAGTGAAGTGGCAAGTTTCTCTCTCCCTGTGCAGTACATGTGTCTTATCAAGGCCTCTGGCATGCCATCCACCTGTTATTTATCATGTCTGATCAGCATGCTGTCATCAGTGTGGTAGCTCAGTGTAATGTTCTGTGGGTTGTCCAGGTGGTCTAGCTCTCCTCAGGCTATGTTTTGACACAAGACAGCACAGGTAACATAGCCCTGAGCAAAGTATAAATGAACATTGTGATCCATCCAACATGAATGCAAACTGTTCTGGATCCCTTTTCTAATCAGAACAGAAAAAAAAAAAAAAAAAAGAAAGAAAGAAAGAAAATTTACTCAAATGCTGTCCTAGTAACTGGTCGACAGATACTCATGCATGCACCATACGGACTCAAGAAACAGTTAAATTCGGGGAATTGTAATGTGATTTGGGCTATTGGGTTTAAATAGATAGAATGTAAGTTTTAAATCTAACCTCGTTAATTTCCTGCTACATCAAAAACATCAATACTCTTCAGGATAATGTAACAAATGCAAAATATTAAAGAAAAAACTACAATGTCCAGGATACAATCCAAATGAAAAAACAGAAAAATATCATACTCACAAGAGAAAACACATTCAAGTCACAAAAATCTCCATGGTCAGAATGTTAAAGCAACTATTATAACTACAGCTAATGAAGTAAATTAAAATATGCTTTCTGTAATTGAAAGGTGAGAAATCTCAGCAGTAATGTACAAATGTTAAGAAATTTAATATAATATAAAATTTAGACCTAAATGACACCATTTCAATAAAATATATGTGCATGTGGTTAACAAGGAGAAACAATGGTGACAAAGGAATCAGTGAATTTAATATTAGATTAATATAACCTATTTGCTCAGAAAAATAGAGAAAAAATATGAAAATAAATATAGTAGAGTCTCTGGGACCTATTAGGCAACAAAAATTTCTGACTTTTATGTGATCAGAGTCAATAAAGAGAGGATAGAGAGAATAGAGAAGAAAATATTTGAATATACAATGTCGAAAATTTTCCTGAATTTGGTGAAAAAAAGGTAAAAATTCAAGAATTTCAGGGTATCCCAAACAAGATTAATATAAAGACAATAGTACATGGATTCATTATAATCGAACTGCTGGACATCAAAATTATAGAAATTCTTGAAAACATCTAAGGAAAGTGGACACATTACATCAGTTACCAATAATTTATTGTTTACTGACTTTTCACATCAGATATCATGAAAAGAAAATCTATCAACCTATATGTATGTGAACGCATATTTTTTAAGAATTAAGAAAATGTGTAGACATTTTCAAATGAAATAAAATTCAAAGAAACTTTTACTGTCTCACTCACAGTATTAGAAATGATTAAGGAACTTCTTGAAGCTGGAGAGAAAAGATACCAGTTGGAAAATTCTACCTCCAGAAGAAAATGAAGAGCACAGGAAATGCTAAATATCTAGATTAGTACAAAATATTATTCTATTATTCTTAAAAATGCATGAGACTGTTTAAAGTAGTAATTATAATCCTGTTATATGGGGCTTGTAATATTTATAGCCATAATGCACATGACAAATATAACATAAAAAACAGAGTAGAAGGGAAAAGCCTATGTGGTTGCGAGGTACATTCATTTTATATAAAAGGGTGCAATATTAACTTAGTGTGAAATGTTAAGACTGTATTATATAATCACAAGAATAATCATTAAAACATAAAAACAAAAAGAAATAACTAAATTTTAATGTATACATTAAGATATAGTTATATTTACATGTAAATGCAATATTCAGTAATTCAAGAAAAGGCAAGATTAAAAAAATAGAAGATTCAGGAGACCATCAGAAAACACACAGTAAAATGATAGATCCATTTTGCATAACCATAACTATAGGTACATTAAATGTTAATAGAACACACACAGTAGTTAAAAGTCCAAGATTGGTTGAATGAGTAAAAAATACACTTAACTGTATACTACCCATAAGCATATATATTTAATGTAAATAAACACATTGAAAAAAATTATTAGAAAAAGATAAACCACAAAAATAATAAACATAAGACTGGAGTGGTTATATTTATATCTGATCAAATAGACTACACAATAAAGAGTACTACCAGTAAGTAAAAGAAACATTTCAGAATGTTAAATAGTCAATCCGTTAGCAACATATAACAATATACCTCTGGAGTGTGCATTCATTACTAATTCTTACCAAAAAAAATGTATTAAAAGAAATATTTACAATACCCCAGCCTGGGCAGCTCAGGGAGACCTTATCTATGCCAAAAAATAAAACTAAAAGTTAGTCAGCCATGATGGCACATACCTACAGTCTCAGGAAACTGAGGCTTGAGTGTGGGAGGATTGCTTGAGCCTTGAAGGTAGAGGTTGCAGTGAGCCATGATCAGGCCACTGCACTCCAGCCTGGGTGACAGAGCAAGACACTGTCTCAAAAATAAAAAGCAGCCAGGCGCAGAGGCTCACGCCTGTAATCCCAGCACTTTGGAAGGCTGAGGTGGGCGGATCACGAGGTCAGGAGATCGAGGACATCCTGGCCAACATGGTGAAATCCCGTCTCTACTAAAATACAAAAAAGTTAGCTGGGCAGGCCGGGCGCGGTGGCTCAAGCCTGTAATCCCAGCACTTTGGGAGGCCGAGACGGGCGGATCACGAGGTCAGGAGATCGAGACCATCCTGGCTAACACGGTGAAACCCCGTCTGTACTAAAAAATACAAAAAACTAGCCGGGCGCGGTGGCGGGCGCCTGTAGTCCCAGCTACTTGGGAGGCTGAGGCAGGAGAATGGCGTGAACCCGGGAGGCGGAGCTTGCAGTGAGCTGAGATCCAGCCACTGCACTCCAGCCTGGGCGACAGAGCCAGACTCCGTCTCAAAAAAAAAAAAAAAAAAAAAAAGTTAGCTGGGCATGGTGGCATGTGCCTGTAGTCCCAGTTACCCAAGAGGATCAGGCAGGAGAATTGCTTGAACCTGGGAGGCAGAGGTTGCAGTGAGCCGAGATGGCACAATTGCACTCCCGCCTGGCGACACAGCAAGACTGCATCTCAAAAAAAAAAAAAAGGCAGCATTTTCAGCCATATTTAGTATATCATTATTTTACTTGTTAGCAATTTAATTACATACAGTATTAGAAATCATATCCTTTATTTTTTATAACACGTATTGTCATAACTTTGATATTACACTCAGTTTATTATCTCATTTTATTGCCCATATCATTTGGACAATAAAGGGAAAGTGTTTATGTTAGGGAATAAATTCAGATAAATATGCAAATTGATGGTCAACTGATTTATTCCTTTTCGTGAACTAATTACTTAGTACTACTGTTATTAAAGCATAAAGAACCTGAAGGTATTTTGAAAGTTTTATAATTATTCTGAAATAGCTTACTAATTATAACTCATGATTTTAACTATCTTTCTGTTTTAATTGTTTTCAGATGTCTAGTAATGAAAAGTCAGATTACTTGTACATATTACTGAACTTCATAGAGCAATTACTTTACAAATTTTACTGTAACATGACTAATAACTTAGACAAAATACTGATATTCTATACTGAAATTATTATTTCATCTACTGTTGGGTTCCCTTAACCTAGATCTACTTTTCTGTTCTCATTTTTCTTCAAATTTGCAACTTTTGGTGAAATAAGTGAAATAAAAGTGACTTAACATTAAGAGATTCAACAATCAGCACATCAGTCATTCTATTCCCTCTTCCCTTTTTCTCACTTTTTTGCTCATCTGATCTTAGCTGCAGCATCTCTAATTCAGTATGTGAAACATTGACAGATAATAACTACTTTTTACTTTATTTTATGAATAATTTCTCCCTGAGGATTAAAACTGAATAATAAAAGCTGATCTCGTATTTAAGGCTTATAGATTTTAGACATCTGGACACTTTTCAATTGAGAATATGGATTAATATATAAATGAACATCTTTATAACTTCACGGACAGTTTGGACACAAGAAAATAATTCTTATTTATGCAGAATCACTACCTGGCACAGCATGCTTGTTCTACTACTTTAATTTATATTTAGAAGGGTCTTCATACCTATCACGAAAAGGGACTTAATGATTGATAAAACTGGAGTATGTAGTCATATGAATATTTGTTTCTTAATTGGGATTTTTCTTCAGATTTCTTTGAATAATTGATATAGGCTCAAATACAGATCCCTCTGTGAATGAAGTGGACTTATAAAATAAATTTGCATTAGTTTGGTGATTTATTTTTGTTCTTGTATAGATCTTCCAGGGTCAGGGAATTAGTATTTTTTTTATTTGAAAAATGTATCTTTCTGTTAACCTCTTTATTAATATTGATTAGGCTTTACCTTATATCATTAAGAGCTAAATATTTCTAAACAAATGCAATAAAAAGCTTATATTTTTCCCAGATATATAATCCCAATTTACTCAAAGGAATTTTTCCAAAATTTCTCAACATGTTTCATTCAGTTTATTCCAATTTCTCATTGCGTGTAACATATTTGACATTTGCTTCTTAAATTTTTTTCTAGAATATCTTCTCTTTTCTACAACGGCTAAGTCCAGTTAGAGTCATAGATATTTTAGTGACTTTTTTTTCTACTATTATATCTCTTACTTACTTCTCCTCAATTTTTATATTTATAGTTTAGGCCATACATGGAAACATCAATTTTTATCTGGCCTTGTAATTATTTTCAATGTATGTTTGTTATTTTTATCAAATTAGATCATATGCTTTTTGAGGACTAGTATTGTATCTTGTATTTTCCTCTATCATCAAAATGTTGAGCCTAATATTTGTGATCTACTATAGGAACAATAAACACCCATATATTGATGCTTCATTTGAGAATTCTAGTAGTATTACTTCTTAAATTGAGGTTTTTTAAAATTATTTTTTAAAATTTTTGTGGATACATAGTAGGTGTATATATTTGTGGGGTACATGGGATGTTTTGATACAAGCATGTAATGTGAAATAAACAGATCATGGAAAATGGGGTAGCCATCTCCTTCACCATTTATCCTTTGAGTTACAAACAGTCCAATTACATTCTTTAAGTTATTTTAAAATACTCAATTTAGATATTATTGACTATAGTCACCCTATTGTGCTATCAAATATTAGATCTTATTCATTCTTTATATTTTTTCTTGTACCTATTAACCACCTGTGCCTCCCCCTTAACCCTCACTACCCTTCACAGCCTCGGGTAACCATCTGTCTACTCTCTATGTCCATGAGTTCAATTGATTTGATTTTTAGATGCCACAAACAAGTGAGAACATGCAATGTTTGTCTTTCTTTGCCTGGCTTACTTCACTTAACATACCATCTCCAGTTCCATCTATGTTGTTGCGAATGACTAGATCTCATTCTTTCTAATGCCTGACTAGTACTTCACTTTGTGTATGTACCCCATTTTGTTTATCCATACATCTGTTGATGGACAGTTAGGTTGATTCTAAATCTTAGCTATTGTAAAAAGTGCTGTAGCAAAAATGTGAGTGCAGATATCTCTCTCATGGGTATATACCCAATAGTGGGATTGCTGAATCATGTAATAGCTCAATTTTTAGTTTTTTGAGGAACCTCAAAACTGTTCTCCATAGTGGTTGTACTAATTTACATTCACACTAACAGTGTGCAAGGGCTTCCCTTTCTCCACATCCTCGCCAGCATTTGTTATTGCCTGTCTTTTGTATATAAGTCATTTTATCAGGGGTGAGATGATACTCCATTGTAGTTTTGATTTGCACTTCTATAATGATCAATGATGTTAAACACCTTTTCAAATGCCCCTTTGCCATTTGTATGTCTTCTTTTGAAAAAATTACTATTCATATATTTTGCCCATTATTTGATCAGATTCCTAGATTCTATTTTTCTATAGGGTTGTTTGAACTCCTTACATATTCTGATTATTAATCCTTTTTCAAATGGGTAGTTTCCAAATATTTTCTCCCATTCTGTGGATTGTCTCTTCACTTTGTTAACACAGTTTCTTCAATTAATGGTTCTGGGAAAACTGGATATCTATATGAAAAAGAATGAACCTAGACCCGTATCTCTCACCATAAATACAAATAAAATCAAATTTGATTAAAGACATATCTAAGACCTCAAACTATGAAACTACTACAACAAAACATTGGGGAAAATCTCCAGGACATTGGTCTTGGCAAAGACTTCTTGAACAATATCCTACAAGCACAGGGCACCAAAAAAAACTTGAATAAATGGGATTACATCAAGTTATTGGGTTGGTGCGAAAGTTATTGCAGTTTTTACCATTGAAAGTAATGGCAAAAACTTCAATGACTTTTGCATCAATGTAATAAATAGCCTCTGCACAGCAAAAAATACAATCAATAAAGTGAGATTTTTCTGATGGCTCGTCTCACCAGACTTCCATTCTGTATTCCAGTTTGTAATCAACTGACTGAATAATTCCTCACGCTCCACTGTCAATACATTGAGGGGTGAATGAGTATAAAGGAGATAAAAAAGGGAATACAAAGCTTGCCCTAGATTTTTGTGTTTAATATTTTCTAATTCCTATTTTAGATGCACTCCCCAACATTGTTTGTAATTTAATATGCTTTAAGAAACTGACTTATTTGGCCTGCATTAAGGAGCGGTCTTGTCCTCTAATGCGGTGGTCTCCAACCTTTTTCACTGCAGGGACTGGTTTCATGGAAGACACTTTTTTCCATAGACAGGCAGTGACATGGGTGTGGAGGAATGGTTTGGGGGTGATTCTAGTGCATTACATGTGTTGTGTACTTTATTTCTATTATTATTACATATTCACCATAATGTAGAATCAGTGGAAATCCTGAGCTCGTTTACCTGCAACTAGATGGTACCATCTGGGGGTGATGGGAGACAGAGTGATCACCAGGCATTAGATTCCCTTAAAAAGCATGCAACCTCGATCCCTCACAGGCTCAGTTCACAATAGGGTTCAGGCACCTATGAGAATCTAATGGCACCACTGACCTGACAGGAGGCAGAGCTCAGGCAGTAATGTGGACTTGCATGCTGCTTACCTCCCGGTGTGCCACCCTGTTTGTAACAGGTCACAGACAGGTCCCAGTTTGTGGCCCCGGGGTTGGGACCCCTGCTCTAATTTCTGTGTGGTTTTAGCTAATGGGGGTGGGAGGGGACTGATAAGGTTAGAGGAGGGAAAGGGAATCATCTGTGTACATTTTCCTTGCCTCAGCTCCCTTCCTGATAAGGCTGAAATTGGGGGTGGCTGCATTTCTCTCCTGCAAGCACCAGTTTCTGTCTTGTGGCTCTCTTAATTAAATTCTAGCTCTCTCTGCATTCTGGTAACGTCTCCTTTTCTTAGTTTCTTCAGGACTAAGGGTGATAAATCTTCACTCTGGCTACTTCTGGGGTGTTTTCCTTTGATGTTTGCCCTTAATATTGCTTGCTTTCTTGTAAATGAAGTTTCTCCTTTTTTAGTCTCCTCAGTTATTCTAGTTGTGCTATATTTGGGCGGTTACTCTAAACTATGCAATGTTTTATGTGAAGGATGAAAAGACTGCTACAGTGTACCTTTTATACTTAGTTTTGCTTCTAAGTTCCTATTCAGAGAAAATATTTGTATTTGATATCAATGAAATAAGCGTTATAGTTGGTGATGTTTAAATAAACGTAACCAAGGCAACATTACCACCAAAGGGGAAAAATTCAGCTCAGATTGACCTTCTGGAGAATTAAATGAATACAAAAAGAAGCTATTGGCAAGGAAGCAATGACATTTACCAGCTTCTTAAAGAGGCATTGTGCTTTCTTCAGTCCATAAGAAAACTAGCTGAAAAGATTTCAGAGTGATTTGACAAAATGTTGGAAACACCATATAAAAAACTTTGGTTGACATCTTGTCATGTTAACTTTATCTCTGCAAAGTCAGATGTTCTTATTCTCCTCTACTTGATGTAAGATTAAGGTGCTGCGTGACAGATGGTTTTAAAAAGTATATCCATTCCATCTGATCCCAAGTGGGAAAATGAAAGTCACCCACAACTTTTCATCTAAATACTTGCAGTGAAAGGATTCTCAAACTGAGATTTCACACTTCACAAAGGAATTCTATAAGGTTTCAGTGATGCAGCATTCCACCTATCTCTCCGTTACAGACACTTTTTTCCACCTGCCACTCTGGAAAATACCAAACTTTGAAATACAGTATGGTAACCTTAGAAAACTCCAGAATCATATTATGGCAGTGGCATTTGGCTCAAATTTTAGTGACCTCTACCTTCCCTTCCTATTTCAACAGTCTTTCTTTCAGGTGAGGTTCTTGTCCATTAATCTATTCTGTTGTTTAAATAAAAGAAAACATTTCAGGTATTATTTATCTTACCATTTGCATTTATAATTTTAACCAAAGAAACAAAATTCTAACAATGGCATTTCAGTCCCTGGCAAGTCAGGTTGAGAGTGGCTTTATGGATGCAGAACATTCCCAGTGTATTGAAATTTCCCAGACATAAAAATATTCTTATTTAATGTAGACCCAGTGTTCAAAGAGTTAAAAACATTAGGTTGAGTCAATGCTGCAGAAGATGCAATGGAATTTCATTAAATGTCATTGATGTTTATATAATTTTGCATTAAGGGGAGACTATTCTTTAACGGTACCCAGAAGAATTTTTTGTTTTATGATAAAGGATAGCAAAGTGAGATTCGTGATCTTATGAAAACTGGATGCAAGGTAGATATGATTGGTATACAAGCTGGGGTGACTTCTTTTCCGTGTCAGAATATTTTTGTACTTTATTTCAAAGTTTTATATAATTATGAAATAAAGAGGGAAAGGGGTCAACCTAAGATTAATATGATAGATTTACAGTAATTTAACAATGTATTCATAATAATTAACAACTAACGACTAACAACCAACATTTGTATAAAGAGTTTAAGCTTCAGTGTTACATTCACATATGATATATGTATAATGAATGTATGAATAAATCTATGTGACATAGAATATTTTAAAATAATGTTAAATGATGCTTCACTGAGGAATTAGTAATGCATACGTTTTATTAACTAATCATTTTATTCTTTTGCATTCTAATTGGGAAATAAAAGAAAATATAATTTCATATTATTTATCTGTTTCACCCTATTATTATGTTGAATACAGAGTGCTCTGGAGTCTGTGTGTGGAATGTTTTTTAGACAATTTTTTGGATGTCTTAGAATATGATTACATGGAATATTCAGCTATTGCTTTATTACTAGATATGACAACTTTATTTAAATGTTTAATGAATTGGCTAAATATTAACGTTATTTCTGGCAAAAATAATGTATGTGCATTTAAGGCACAGAATATTAGTCATATAGCTGATTAGAGATATATTGTCATGAACAAAATTTTCTGGTTTTTTTTTTTTTCCTCTTTTCTTTCCTTTTTTTGAAGTATGTATGGACTGCCAAATCTGTGCCTAAAATTGGACTAACTATAGTATTTAAAATAATTAAAAAATATATATAATTTTTGCTTTTGAAATCTCATATGCTCATGGTAAGACATATAAACACATATAAATAAATAAATAATTTTAAATTTGTGATATATACAGGTAAGCAAACAAACAACTAGAAAATTCATCATGACCAAATGGAGATTATCCAATTATCCCAGAATGAACGGTTAGTTCATGATTTGAAAAACAAAAAATCCGTGAAAGTATTCATTTTAAGAAAGCAAAAGAGAAAAAAACATGTAATTCTATCAATTATGATCTGGTGCAGAAAATGCAGTTGGTGAAATTCAGCATCATTTGTTAAAAACTCTGGCACACTAAAGTTGCTAATGAATAAAATTCATTAGAAACCAAATCCTACCCAAACCTAACATTACTCTTAAAAGTTAATGTCTGAATTATTTTCTCCAAAATTTGGTAACACTGCTTCTATTTAACATTCTGGCAAGTGCAATGAATAAAGCAAGAAGAATAAAGTCATGAAGACTGGAAGTAAAGTAATAAAACTTTCCCTATTTATAGATAAAATGATTGTTAAATAGAAAATCCCAAAAATTTACAGGAAAGCTCTTCAAACTTATAGGTGAATTTAGAATATTCAGTATATTTCCAGTATATTAGAAAGTCAATATTTGAAAGCCAATTTTTCTATCACATCATTTATGACGTCTCCAAAACATTGAAATAATAAGGTATAAATATAACACAACACATGTAAGATCTGCATACCAATATGCAAGCAAAAATGCAGGCAAAAAGAATAAATATACTATGAAAAAGTGTCAATCTAATAAATTGGAAGTCCTAGCGCAGTTCAAATTCCTCCAAATTTAGGTATAGGCTAAATGCAATTAAAATAATTTGAAAACGCAGCAAAATTTTAGGGCAAGAATTCAAGGCAAATGATTGAATCATAAATTCTAGATCATTGTTATGGTACATAATCATTTCCAAAAATAAAAATACGAAAACAACTTATTATTTTATTGAACTGTTATTGCTGTCATTATATATATAATATTATTGTTACAGGATCCCCGGGGTGTTGCTTTGCCAGCCAGAAATCTCTGTGGCCAGTGGTGCCTTTGCCTGAGTTTGAACTTGGGCCAGCTGGGCTCGCTCCACCCACTTGGCCTGGCAGGCTGCACTCGGCCTGCACTACTGGCCCAAATCTCACACCTGTCAAGGGCGAGCCAGACACGGAGTGGTGAGGGGTGTGTGAGAGAGTAAGAGTGGGGTCCAGCCACTGCACACAGCCAGGCACACCAGCTATAGTGGAGCAGGCAGCTCCAGATGCCAGTACAGGTGCTGCCTCCCTGCAGCTGGACCAGGTGTACTGCAAGCAGCTTCCATGGCTAGCACCAGGGAACATGGTGGTGCCTAGAAGCTTGGAGATGCCAGGAACTGCAGATCCCCAGATAGGGTTTCACAGCCCTGGCTCAGGGAGCTCCTAGGTCTGGGGTCCTTGAAGGGTCACAGCTCTTCTTTCCTTCTCTCTTCTGTCCTTCTTTTTGCCTGCAATGTGGCGAGCAAAGGGCGTGTTTTAGCCCTGTTTGTGTTATAGCTCGTTTAGCCCCACCGTTCAGCAGGTCCCAAGTTCTTGTACTGTGTCCAGGAAGCATGAGGGACACGGGCAAGAAGAGGGTGAGCAAGGCAAAGAGGAGCCTTATTGAATGACAGAACAGTTCAGAGGAGACCTGCAGTGGGTAGCTCCTTTCACAGGCAGGGCGTCCTGACACGTGTTCAGCTCTCAGCAGAGAGGAGACCCACATTGGATAGCTCCTCTCTGCAGGCTGTCCCAACAAATGTTCAGCTCTCAGCAGAGTGGAGAGCCTGGAGTGGGAAGTTCCTCTCCACAGCTGGTCCTCCTGGCATCTGCTCAGCTCTCAGCAGAGAGGAGACCCTGGGGTTGGTAGCTCCTCTCTTCAGCTGGTTGTCCTGTTGTCTCCTAGAGTCTGTCTGAATCCAGGCTTTTATAGGCCTCAGAACGGAGGACATGTGTGCCGGTTGGACCGTGGGCAGCCATGGGCAGGTCCAGAAAAAGCCCCACAAGTTCCCACTACAGTTTGCAGGACTGGCAGCCAAGTCCTCAGGCTTCACACCCTTCCTGGCTTGAGGGTGGGGATTTATTGGGGACCAATCCCCTTCCATCCAGGATTCTGTCTGCCCTTCACGGCACCCAGGTTGCCATTCATGGTGCCCAGGCTGTTCATGCCAAGTGTCTTGTTTAGGCCAGCACCGAGCTGCCCTCAGCATCCCCTCAGGCTCCCTCCCATACTCATCGCTGCCCAAAGTCCAGAGCGGGCCAAGGCTGCAGGGACCTGGCATGTCAGTGCTGCCTCAAGCGTTCCACACCCGGCCAGACTAAGACAGCACCTGGGCTCGGCCCCAACCTTGCTCTAAGATCAGAGCAGGCGCCAGGAGTGGAGAGACGCAAGGCAGCAAGAGCAGGCATTTCCAAGCTTGCAAGGGCAGAGGGGACTTCCCAGGCTCCCGCGAGTGCAGAGATGCCTGGGTCGGTGGACGCAGCTCCCGCAGCTGCAGCTATGCGTGGGTAGGTAAGGTTCTTGCCTGCTCCCGGCCCCCAAGAGCACCAGGGGGCCTGGGTCTGCAGCTATGATTTGGCGGCTGTGCCCAGAGAGGGCAAAGCTCCCAACCTATTGACTCAGAAGGGAGCACAGCTTCCGCCTGTTACTGGCTAGAATGGCTACTGTAGATGGGCAGCCACAGCCATCATTATTATACTATCAAGTAAATAAATGGATAATTTTGTTAGATATGAAGAAGTTGCTCTAAAACATACTAAAATTCAAATCATAGTCAAAAGTATTTTGGAAATGAAAAACAAAAGTGAGGGCTCATGCTATTTGATTTTAAGGACTACTATGTAGATATAATAATGAAAATCTTGTAGTATTAAAGATAGACCCATAGATAAGTAAGAAAGAATTAAAAGCTTAGAAACAAACCCACACGAATATTGTCAATTGAATTTGACAGAGTTGCAAAGGAAATTCAATGGACAAAGAATAGTCTGTAGAGCAAATTATGTTGAAACACGAATCATGAAAACAAACTATGACTTTTTTTAACATCTTTACAAAAATTAACTCCAATTAAATTATTTATCTTAATATGTAATATAAAATTATAATGCAGCTTTTAAAATAGGAGCAAACCTTAATGAAGTTAGGTTATACAAAACTTCTTATATACGACAACAGAAGCAAAACCTACAAAAGTTGGACTTCAACAAAATGGTAAGCAAGCAAACAACGCAATTTAAAAAATGGAGAAAAATTTGAAGTAACTTCACCAGAAAGATGTACAAATGACAAATATGCTCATGAAAGATGCTCAGTATAATTTTCCAATATGGAAATTTAAATTGGAGACAAAATAAATAATAGTATTATGCCATACCTATTTAAATGAATATGATTAACTAAATCAACAATACCAATTGCTGACAATGATATGAAGCAACTGAAACTCTGAGAGCCTGCTAATTGGAATGCAAACATGGTACAGTGTTTTTGGAACAGAGTCGGACCATTTCTTGGAAAGTTGAACTTGCTTTTAACACCCAACAATCTCACTTCTAGGTATAGTTCCTAGAGAACAACCAACTTATATTCAAGTGAAAACCTGTACAAAAAAATTTTATAGCAGCTTTATTATTGTCCTAAACTGAACCAGCTTAAATGTGATAAGAGATTGGAAAAACAAATTGCAGTATGCCCATAAAATGGAATGTCCTCAGAAATAAAAAGGAATAAACGATTTATAACTGAATGACATGGATAAATCTCAAAAACACTATGCTGAGTACAATAAATCAGTCTTCAAACATTACGTACTGTATAATTTTATTTATATAAAATTCGGTGAAAGAAGCTACTCCAGGGACAGAGAACACATCAGTGATTGCCAGAGATTATGGTAAACAGTTTGACTATGAAGGGGCAGCATGAGATGATTTTTTGGATAATGAGATTATTGTGCATCTTTATTATGTTGGCATTTATGTGAACCTATAAGTGAGCTAAAACCCATAGGCTGTAAACAAAAATACTGTTATCTTACTGTATATATATATATATATATATAAAAAACTCCTGAGATACCATACCATAGCTATAAAACTGGAAATATATGTATACTTTTTTTTTTTTTTTTAGATGTTGGAAAATGTGAAATTTTATATGCTGCTAATGAAAGCATCATTTCGTATGAAGGACAATTTGTTATATCTAAGACCTGACAATTACATTGCTAGGTAATTCCCAGAAAAAGCCTCTAGGTACACATGGTAACAGGTGCGAAAGTGTTCCTGCTAGTGTAATGGGTATAGCAACTATTGGAATCACATACATGTTCAGTAAATAGTTGTGATATATTCACTTAAGGAGATGTTGCACAGAATTGGTAATAAATTCACTAGTACTAATTTTTCATTGAGTATGATTCTCACAGACATGATATTAAACTAAAAAACCAAAAGAATTATAAGATCAGTGTATATCACTTATTAGAAAAATTTTGAACATGAAAAATATTGCTTATATATTATACAGGAATGCATTATAACTTAATAAAAGTAAAAAGATATTCATAAAACTGTCCATTAGAACATTGAACATAGATGTTATCTGCAGAGTGGGGTGGAAAACAAGGTATCATTATATGATTAGGTACGAATGTATTGAAAGATTTATCTGTATTTATATAATAATGTAATTCTTAATGTATGCAGTGGGTACCTAATGTTTTGTACCTATATTTATATATCTAAGCTATTCTATAGGACATTTCTTAAAGAAAATATAAGGAAATACTAACATATATGAAGGCGTTAGTGACTAAACGATCTGTCTTTTCAAAGAATGACTAAATCTTAAATTGCTATACAAATAATGGAACATTAATCTTAATGGATATTATCATTAATGGCAGAATTTCCAAACATGGCAAAAACCTCAGACTGAGGTAGTTAAATGGAGAAAAGATATCTTCACAGAGACCCATTATGTTTCATGTATGAATCTGTAAACTGTCTCTGCAAAGAAAAACTGGACTTGAGTAGCAGAGTTGCAGGTTATGGTGCAGCAGCACATTTTCATATTACTCAGGTAGAACCCTAGAAGGAATGTGATTTTAAATTTGTCATTTTCAACTCATTGTCATCATACATTATACTTTTGCATAGGAGAAATTAAAAGAGAAGTGGTAATGATATCTTCTTCTTTGATCTCGCAATAAGCATGTCTTTATACATTTCTCCAAAGAATTTTTTCCTGAATTATAGACCTCACAGGAACTGCAAATATAACACAATTTAAGTTAAATACCTTCCCTTCATATACATACTCATCATTTACACAAAGTCTGATGCAATCATGATGTAGTAATTTTGCTTTCCCACGTTGATGTGTTTTTCAAGACTAAATGGAAATGCTCTCTTTCAGAAAGTTTTATTACATTTCCCATAATAATGATTTTTTTTTTTCCTCTATGGGATTTCTTTTTGCATCACTAGTTTAGCTTTGGGCCATCTTTTGACCCAAAACTTACATATTGGCACCTTGCATGTATGTCATGCTTAGCCAGAGTTCACTAAATTTAATATTTCATATAAAAATCTGGATTTCTAATTTGTCATATTCCCTGCACATGAAATTAGTTACATAAATGGTCTTTGAATTTTGCTTTGCTTTTTTTTCTTGTTCCTTTTTTTAAAAAAAAATACATGAGGGATGATAGGAAATGGGAAGCATTTAAAAAGGCAGAGAGGCTGCGCTGTGGCTCACGCCTGTAATCCCAGCATTTTGGGAGGCCGAGGCGGGCGGATCACGAGGTCAGGAGATCAGACCATCCCGGCTAACACAGTGAAACTCCCGCCTCTACTAAAAATACAAAAAATTAGCTGGGCATGGTGGCGGGCGCCTGTAGTCCCAGCTACTCAGGAGGCTGAGGCGGGAGAATAGCGTGAACCCAGGAGGCGGAGCTTGCAGTGAGCCCAGATTGCGCCACTGCACTCCAGCCTGGGCGACAGAGCCAGACTCCCTCTCAAAAAAAAAAAAAAAAAAAAAAGACAGAGAAAACAAAGACTATTCACAATTTTTGAAGGGGCATATAAAAACCAATAAATAATAAAATATTCTTGCCCTGTGGAAGCTTACAAAATGCTAATAGAAAATGTGTGCCATGTGCTCTTAAAACACATTCACCTGATTGAATACAATAAATAATAACTCCATGGATATTCAAGTTGGTATTTTTGTTTTTACTGTCCTCTTGCAAAAATAAAGGCAGTCAACCAAATTTCTGGCATAGGGACTATGCTTACAATCTACCAGAGGGATTTGCTTGGAAATTAGAAATTAGCATTTTTATAGCCTATTGTTGGGAAATTGACAACAATTTAAATATACAAAAGTTTACAATAGATACTGTAATATAGGAATAATATATTCTTGGGTTTTAATACATGAAAGATTCAGTAAAATCATTACAATTTGACTAAATCACTGTGTCTTACAGGATAAAACCATATTTTTAGAAATTATTTTACTATCTAATATTTCTGCATCTCTCATTGCTCTCACATTAAGTTGTAGTTATTGAGTGGAGTCCTCATTGCCCTCACATTAAGTTGGAATTATTGTTGTACATGCCTTTTGACCTTAGGAACTTCTAAATCGGTCTCCTGGTATTTATTTCTATTATTCTCCCATTCATTATACCCCTGTGGTCAGATGATCTTCATAAAACACAAATCCAATTGTTTCATAGTTTTCATTAAGTCATTCAGTAGTGTCCAACAAATCCTTCATGTGATTTATGCAGTCTTTTTACATATAGTTCATCTAGTTAGCTTTATATTCTGCATTTTTCCAATTCTGTTTTTCATTTCTATTTTTCAACAGTGTAGAAGCACCATCGTCTTCATCTTCTAGCTCTATGTCAACTCCAGGCTTTCCTTTGCATTCTTCTGATAAATGTAGCACATTGTTCCTTCCTTATATTTCAGTTTAATTTTACTACTGAGTTTTACTTTCCTCCTAAGAGAAAAATTAAAGGAGGAGACTGGACCATCTTGTCTGAAATCTATCTTCTCACTTGGAGGCCATATCACATATTTATTTTCTTATGAAGACCTTTAATAATCTGTATTTTCTTATTTATTTTATTTTTCTTAAATACTATCTTTCTACCTCACTAGTTTTAGAAGAGCAAGAAGCATTTTTTTTTTTTTTTTCTCACCATTGAATGTTCAGTGTCTGGAATTGTGTCTGGCACACTCTCAGTGCTCAAGAAGTACTACAAAGTGAATATATTAATAAATGAACAAAATGTCCCTCCCATATACGATGTCTTTTCTAAATTCAAAGAAAATTTAGGGGACTTAAAACCCCCAAATTCTCTGAAAAACAAAGTTTCAAGAAAACTTAAAATTTGACACACAGACAATTGTGTTTCATGCTTATCTCAGTTGAATTGTTTTAATATAATAGCAGTGGCTAATTTTACAAATTATTTTTCTCAAAGAGCTTCCTTTATGTAACATACGAAAAATGTATCTGAATCTATCTCTATAATTTCCCTGGAGCTGTTATTGTTATTTGGGATATTATTCAATGAGCATAGCCATGGGGATTGGTCTTGTTGAATATATGGGAAGCCTCATTTTACTCTCTCGAGTTTCCATTGTAGTGAGGAACCCACTTACTCAACTAGTCTCTAGTTAACTGGGTAATTTTCTATTCATGCCTAAAGCCTAGTAATTTGTTTATTTCTGTACCATATCATAACAACATAACTAAAACAATGCAATGCTTAAAAGTATTTATATATAACACAAGATTACTTAAATGGTTTTAATAGGCATCCACGCAATTTAATTTGTTCAGTTGCTATAATCACTGTAATTTATTATATATTCTTACGTTACTAAAACCTTAATCTTGATGGCAATGAAGTCTGAAAAATAAAAATTTAAACATGGTAGGTTAAAATTTGAAAAGGCAAAATGATTCTCCTTGTTTCTTTCAATTTCAATACTTTCTTCTGTGAGCCATGAAAAAGAAGAATCTTTTAATATTGTAATGAAATAATTTAAGTCGGATAGGCTGATAAGCTAAATACCAAGAACATTTTGTTGGTAGATAACAATTATCTTTATGCTTCTTTATAATTCTGTAGCTCCTCCTACATTTAAGAACTGCACAGGGACTCACGAAGAATATTCCTTTTCTTTAGTTAACTATACTGATTGATTAATAACGTTTATCCAGTATCAATAATCAGGTGTTCCAATGACAGTTGGGGTAACTCTGTACAGACAAAACTGTATAAATCCAGTTTTTGAAGTTTATGAAAGTCATTTAATAAACTTATTTGAGAATCTAAATCACAAAACAAAAATAAAAGAGGAACAACACCACAAGAACTATGCTATGACTGACCCTTGACAAACACATCTTTTCCTTCTGAAATAACATGTAAAGGTGATTAGCAACTGAATGCAACAAGATACATTATTATTATTTTTTTTTTTCAGAAATAAGTTATACTGAGAAGAGAATGCCCAAGAAGGACTTTTCATGTTCTGATGTCAAAGAGAACTGGGAAAATTTGCACCTGAAAAATAAATCCAGTTCAAAGGGATAGATAAATCCCAAAGTGTAAATTAAGGCTAATGAATCATTACAGTCTCTCTAATGGCTGAACCCAATTGCAGGCTGGACCATGTTGTATGAACACAGAATATTTTGGCAATCTTTCTGGACAGATGAACGTTTAAGCTTCCTTCTTATTGTGAAATTTGAAGTTAACTTTCCTAGATTATATGGCTGGGAACAAAATAAAAACCTTAAAAACCTTATGTTTATTTGCATAGTGGTGTCTATAGTATTCTCTGATGGTAGTTTGTGTTTCTGTGGGATCAGTGGCAATATCTCCTTTATCATTTTTTATTGTATCTATTTGATTCTTCTCTCTTTTCTTCTTTATTAGTGTGCTTAGCAGTCTATCTACTTTGCTAATGTTTAAAAAAACACACAAAAAAGAGCTCTTGGATTCATTGAGGTTTTTTTTTTTTTTTTTTTGAAGGGTTTTTTGTGTCTCAATCTCCTTCAGTTCTTCTTTGATCTTAGTTATTTCTTATCTTCTGCTAGCTTTTAAATTTGTTTGCTCTTGCTTCTCTTGATTTGGGATGGAGAGTTCTGTAGATGTCTATTACGTCCACTTGGTCCAGAGTTGAGTTCAAGTCCTGAAAATATTAAAAAGCTTATCCACCATGATCAAGTCGGCTTCATCCCTGGGATGCAAGGCTGGTTCAACATACAAATCAATAAACATAATCCATCAAATAAACAGAACCAATGACAAAAACCATGTGATTATCTCAATAGATGCAGAAAAGACCTTTGATAAAATTCCACACTGCTTCATGCTGAAAATTGTCTCATGGATGGAGATGTCCAAGGTGACCTTGAAAGTCATAGATTGCAGGTATCAAATTCTCAGTCAGCTTGAGTTCTTCCATGATGGCATAGAGGATAATGAGAGGTGAAGCCAGCTGGACTTCCTGGGTTGAGTGGGGACTTGGAGAACTTTTCTGTCTAGCTAAAGGTTTGTAAATGGACCAATCAGTGCTCTGTGTCTAGCTAAAGATTTGTAAATGCACCAATCAGTGCTCTGTGTCTAGTTAAAAGTTTGTAAATGTACCAATCAGCATTCTGTAAAATGGACCAATCAGCACTCTGTAAAATGGACCAATGAGCAGGGCCAAATAGGGGAATAAAAGCTGGCCACCCGAGCCAGCAGTGGCAACCACCTTGGGTCCCCTTCCATGCTGTGGAATCTTTGTTCTTTCACTCTTCACAATAAATCTTGCTACTGCTCACTCTTTGGGTCCACACTACCTTTATGAGATGTAACACTTACTGTGGATGTCTGCGGCTTCACTCCTGAAGTCAGCGAGACCACGAACCTACTGGAAGGAAGAAACTCCAGACACATCTGCACATCTGAAGGAACAAACTCCAGTCACACCATCTTTAAGAACTGCAACATTCACCACGAGGGTCTGCGGCTTCATTCTTGAAGTCAGCGAGACCAAGAACCCGCTGGAAGAAATCAATTCTGGACACAATAAGACATCCCCCAACCTTTAACATAAACAGAAAATATGTTTGTTTTGACACATAGAACAATGGCCTATTTGTTGGAGTAGCCTAGGATACCATAATGAATGCAGTATATATAATGACTTGAAAAAAAATATAAGCTAGAAATTACATATTTAAAAGTAATCTTATCACTGAGACTCTCCAGGGAAAAACACCCATTAACTGGCTGTAGGAATGGTATAAAAGAGTATATTGGTCATAGTTTTGAATTTTAACTCTACTATTCATGTAACCTCAACCAGGATTGTTGACTTTTCTGAGCTTTTAAACGGTTTTAACTCATTCTCTTAATCAGCATCAGGTCATGACGAGCATCTAAATTTTAGGCACAGAAATCTCAGATGGAAACAAATACGTGTGCGTGTTCTTTATAAATTGCTCCCATTTCAACAATCGTAAACTTTGAACTATAAAATGGAACAAACAATAAAAGTAACACACAAAATTCAATTTACTTGTTCAGATATAATTTGTGTTTTACTTCTTCACTTTGACACTCCAGGAGTCAAAAAAATAACAACACTGACTAACTTACTATGACCAAATAAATTTTGAAGATAACTACTTTAAAATAACTATTTCTTTTAGTTTTCTTTGTGATCCAATAAATATTTTTACTTGTTAGTCTTTTATTTAACAAACATGTTTTCATCCTAAGAAGTAATCTATGCAGCAAATTCAACAATAATGCTGTGAATACTATGTGGAGAAATCATTATTTTAAAAGTAACTAGAGTACATGCATTTTTTAAGACTCCCTAGCTTATAGATTCTAGATGAGGTTCTCTTCTTAAATCATGGCAATTAATATCTCTCAGCAACCCAATAGTAAGTCCTCATTTTTTCTTCTATCATTTCTCTGAGAGCTGTCAAAGGGAAGGGGTTCAGCAGGGACCTGTGTATATAAGTAACTGATGTATACAAGTTGGCAGTGAGCTGTTACAGTACCTTGTAGAGTATTTACAGTCCCTTTCAGTATCAATTCGCCTTTCCTGCTCTCTTTTATTGATGTTTTGCTGTTCTACTACATTGATGATGCTGCTAAAGCCACTAGTAGTTTTTGCAAACTTCAAAGTGCCTATAACCCCTGGGATGGGTACTTTTTGTTCTGCAATCACCATGACACTGCATTTTAATATTTTTGTTTTCAATTTTTGATGTAATAGGTTATTTTCAAATTCCCAGAAAGTTTCAGAAATGAATAAACATATTGTGGCTAACCCTGAAAAGATAATGGTGATGATGATGATGATGATTCAGAAATAATAAAAAGACCAAAAAATGGAGTTAGTATGTTATAAAGAAAGGTCAATCTGGATTTGTCTATCTTAAAGGATAAAAAAAAAAAAGACTATGAATTGACTTCATTATTGGGTATAAGCAAAATAAAAGACTATCAGTATATAGCCACATTCATGAAATTTAACTCTACAGCCAGAGTCATTTTAGTTAAATATTAAGAAAAAAAATCTTAGAAAATAAGAATAGTAAAATCTTGGAAGTTCTACTGAGAGAGCTTGAAGGAATTTATCACTGGAATTCATTAAACAGAGAATGACAACATTTTAACTTAGATTATACGTACAGATTATAAAGTTTAAAGACCAGGTTTCTCTAAGTTACTCAGCCTGGCCTCTCATTCCTGTGCTCAAGCGATCCTCCTGCTTTGGCCTCCTGAGTAGCTGGGACTATAGGAACATGTCACCACTCCAGTTGATTTAGATAATTTAATCATTCATCTGTTTCAAGGAAAATGGTGGGGTCTGATGAGTTTTCATTCTGTCATTACCAAGGCTAGAACAGAGAATCCAAGTAAATTTCTCACATTCTAAGACAACTTCTAAGTAAGCTCACAAATCTAACCAAATTTGTCTCTCTAGATGAACATCATTTTTCTTCTATTAGGATTGGTCCCGGATTTTTATAAAAGCGAGTAAATAAACAGTGTAGAGGTTTCAGAGGTACACATAGTAAAAAAAAAAAAAAAAAAAAAAAAAAATTTGTTCCATAATATACTACCCTTCCTGCCATTAAACAACAACAAATGATGTTATTCAAGGGGAATTTAAACTGTCTAACAAAAATATATTTACTTTGCTAGGTTTTGGCATATAGAAACAAAAAATTTTCTCTTGACCCCAAAGTTACTTGTTTTATTTTTATAAAGGGTCACTCTAGAAATAAAGTTCTAGAAATAAAACTCTAGAAATAAAATTCACTAACATATTACTCATAGAGGAAAACATCCTTTTCCTACATGGAAATGTTTCTTTGAGGTCACAAAACTCAGAAAACACAAGCATATTCTATTAACATTAAGAACATTTGATCATCAGAAAGTATGTCTAAGACAGTGAAAATGCAAGCCTCCAAGTGAGACATTTGTTGTACATATATCTAGTGAAATTATTGTATCTGGAATACATACAATGTTGCTTCAAATTGAAAAGAAGAAAGAAAATAGATAACCCAATGGGAGAACGCAATACTGCAGGCACTTCAAAAAAGAATATATCCAAATGACCAAGAAACATGTAGATATGGGCTCAACCTCATTAGTTCTCAGCAGAATAAAAATTACAACAATGAGATACTATTAAACCACCAAAATTGCAAAAATTAAAGATAGTGACAATTACATGTACTGGTGAAGATGTGGAGCAACCAGAGTTTTCATAGATTGTTGCTGTGAGTACAAATTTAACAAGCATTCTGGCAGTATTTCCTAATGATGAACATGTGGTTAGCTTATGACCAGGGAATCCCACTGTTTTTATATACCTAATGGAAATGTTAAACATATTCACTAACATTCATAACCAGAACATTTGTAGCAGAGCTTTTATATAGCCTCATACTGGAAACACCCAAAATGTCAATTATGTGTGAAATGAATTAGTAAATTCTGAAATATTTATGCAATAGAATTCAATACAACAACAAATAGAAACAAATTACTACTATATTCGACACCAGGAATTAATCTTACTGATATATTATTAAGCAAGATAAATCAGTTAGAAAAAAACTAGTTCTATATGATTCAGAAGCATCCAAAACTAATTTGTTGGGATATTCTAAATAGTTAGATAGTGGTTACTTTGGGTAGGAATAATGAATAGGTAGGGCCACACAGGTGACATTTTGAGGTCCTAATAATACTCTGTTTTCAATTTGGGTGCTAATTCCAAAGGGTCACCTACTTTTTGAAAATGAAGAGTTTACATACATTTTTTTATATATATATATATTTTTAACCATATATATACATACACACATATATGTATGTATATATACATGCCACTATACTATAGGTAGCTATCTTTACTGAATATATCTATATTTATTTGTAATATTATAAACTTATTTTTATCTCACTATCTTTATTTTCAAAATGTGATATTGGTAGTAATGTTGGATAATAAATGCCTTCATTTGTTTTACCTTTCCATATGTAAGATTATTCCAGTTTTTTATAAATTGATTCTAAGTATTAAATGCAATAAAGAGGACTTACAAACACAGGCAATTCACAACAAAAGAAAGATTATTTCATTTTAAATTTTCTTAGGTTCCTTTGTATAATTCCCTGGCATCAAGACCATGAACTTCGTTTGAGTCATCTGGTCTTGTTCATCTTCTTGTTGGTCTCTCATTGTTAATATATCATGTGGCCTATTCTGCATGATATCTCCATGTTTACATAGCTCAGAACCCTTCTTGCTAAAGTTAGACCCTGTGTATGTGATTTATCCATAGTAAGGTAGAGATTTAATTATTAATTGATTCTGCTTCCTTCTTATATGTTATTTATAATTCTGAGATGAACTATACTTGAAATTTCTGTGCTTTAAATTCTCTAACCTTTGCCTACCACTTATCTGTGGAATTGGGGAGTGCGCATTCTTTTGATAAGCAGTGGACTTCTCACCTAGTTGGGATTGGGAATGGATGATTGAGGGTAGCAATTAAATTCCCACTGATGAGAGAAAAATACTTGCTGTTTGGAGGTGACGATGAAAAACAGATTTCTCTTTTACCCATCATGTACAGCCAATAGAAAGAATGACTTCTTATAATTTAATCACTTAGTTTCCAAAATTAAGTCAGTTTGACACTTTGACTTCCAGATATTCCTTTCTCAGTACTACTATAGACTTATTGCCTAGGCGTGGTGAATCCAGGATTTGTGGGCCTGAAACTTAAATGGTTGGAAGGACTCTAAGCTGGAAGCATTATCCTCAGCACACTAACACAGGAACAGAAAATCAAATACCACATGTCCTCACCTATAAGTGGGAGCTGAACAATGAGAACACATGGACATAGGGAGGGGAACAACACAAAATAGGGCCTGTCAGGGGTGGGGTTGGGGGTGAGGGTGGGGGGAGGGAGAGTATCAGAATAAATAGCTACTGCCTGTAGGGTTTAATACATAGGTGATGGGTTGAAAGGTGCAGCAAACTACCATGGGACACGTTTACCTGTGTAACAAACCTGCATGTCCTGCACTTGTATCTTGGAACTTAAAATTAAAATAAAATAAAATAAAATACGTTATAAAAAATTTTAAATGCCATATTAGATATGCAAGTGGCTATTTCTTTTTAATGTTAATATTTTACCAGGTTGACTCCTGATAAGGGTCCATTACGTAAAGGGTGTAAGAGCTTATGTGTCAACTTCCTCATGTTAAAAATACCCCACAAGGGTTTTATGCTAGTTTTCATTTGAAAAATTTTTTATCTGAATTTTCTGATACTTATCTCTGTGATCTGGTGACAAATCCTGTTTTTGTCATTCTAAAATTCGAACTGCAGATATTTTTATTTAGAAAACAGTCGTAATTCTATTTTCTATCCACTGAGATCTACTAATTTGGTGTTCCTATCAAGACGTCCTTCTGTTACATGGGTGCCCATTTTTCTCATGTCTGTAGGACTTTGCACCTTTAGCTAAAATACCTCTCCTCCTTGTTGAACAAAGGCAATCTTACACATTCTTCAAAGTTTGTTTTTTATTTTATTTTCTATTATTTTTATTATTTATTTTGAGATGGAGTCTTGCTCTGTCTCCCAGGCTGGAGTGCAATGGTGCCATCTTGGCTCACTGCAGGCTCCGCCTCCCGGGTTCATGCCATTCTCCTCCCTCAGCCTCCAGAGTAGCTGGGACTACGGGTGCCTACCACCACGCCCGCTAATTTTTTGTATTTTAAGTAGAGACGAGGTTTCACCATGTTAGCCAGGTTGGTCTCGATCTCCTGACCTCGTGATCCGCCCGCCTCGGCCTCCCAAAGTGCTGGAATTACAGGCATGAGCCACCGTGCCCAGCCTCAAAGTTTATTTTAAATACAACTCACTGAATGAAGGTAGATCCTTCTGTAGTGCCAGTTACACTCTCCTGTATGCCTCCCTTCATTGTGTTATTACTGTGTTCACTTACAGTCTTTACACAGTGGGTAGTATTTTCTTCAGGAGAAAGGATCGAGCCTTTTTATTTTGTATCCTTACCCAATTACCTCACACAGAGGAACCATAATATGTCCACACTATATAATTATGCATGTCTGCTGTCTGCCTTAATCTCAAATAATAAATCTGAGTTTTGGTGAAAAACCATCAAGGTATGATAAAACATGGTGTTTGAACATGAAGATTTTGTTCTATTGCCCCAGAAACAATGCATGTGTGTATATGTGTGGAGAAATAGATATTGTATTTATATTATTGTAACCTTGTGGGAGATATTATTTGAAAAATCCAGTGTCTATTTTCTAAAAGCGTGTTTAAATAATAAGTGATATTCTTGAATAAAGGACTATTTGGAAATAACCTGCCTCTATCTGTCTTCTCACTCCCAAATAATGTCCTTCAACATTTAATCAAAGAAAAGAAAAAGGAATTGGTTGCCTAAGCAGCTGCAGGTCACCTTGAACAGAAACACAGAAACATATTCCAACTGTTTTGGAAAAAAAAATACAGCACCAATTATGCTTAAGAAACAAAAGGGAAGCCATCCTGAATTAATATATAATGAAGGAAATGGTAATTATTTGATCCCAAGGTTTCCTGAATTTCACAGTTGTAATGTCTTTTGGAACTGCTTCATGCTGAGCACAGTATATACAGACAGGAATGTGAAATGAAGTCATGTTGAGGGCTCTGGAGTGTGACAAAAAGTTGCCATGCCTTTTAAGAATGATTGAATGAAATGCTTTGTTCTCCAGTTTCAGCGGCCAGCTCAGGCTCAGTTGCTTTTGAGCATGCCATGTTTATTAGAGACAATAAAAAGAGAGAAGCAAATTTACAGCCTCAACTCTATGCACCTCCTAACAAGGGGCTGGGAATCAACAACTCAGTAATTCTCAGCCAAGTGTTGCCATAAGTAAACAAAGTTCCAATCCTATTAGCAAATACGATCTTTCTTCAAAGACTTGTATTAGCTTCTTTCACAGAAGCCAAACAGCCAGTTTAGTCATTTCTCTCGGTTTTGATTTTTAAATATGCTGCCATATAAGTCAACCAGGCAGATTTCCCTACTCGACAGAGAGAGATGACACAGTAGATAACCTTGGGCATGTTCCAAGGGCTCCTGAAATCCTATTCTACCTTAGTGACATAAAATCATTCTGATTTCAATGTAAGCACCAAAAAATGATACCTGACTGAGTAGTTCATTAGATAAAACTGGTCAAGAAGTTAATTTTTATTATTACTGCTCTGAGGACATAAAGAGTGCTATGGGTCAAAATCCTTAAAAGTATATTTAGCTGTAGAAGAAAATCTACTTTAAGTATGTATTGTTTAAATAAATTTTCATTTGTTTTCAAATGAAAATGCTAAGTACTTTTCGAGTTTTTTTTAAAAGATAGATAAAATTGGATGCCTTCACTCTTACCTTTTCTTGAAATATTTCCTGATGCATCAGTCCTCGTTAAACAATTATTTTTGTATACTACCATATTAGTTATTGCTTTTACACTTTTTTTTTTTTTTTTGGATGGAGTCTCACTCTGTCTCCCAGGATGGAGTCCAGCGGTGCAATCACGGCTCACTGCAACCTCCACCTCGTGAGTTCAAACCATTCTCCTCCCTCAGTCTCCTGAGTAGCTGGGATTATGGGCATGTGCCACCACACCTGGCTAATTTTTGTATTTTTAGTAGAGATGGGTTTTCACCATGTTGGCCAGACTGGTCACGAACTCCTGATCTCAAATAATCCACCCACCTAGGCCTCCCAAAGTGCTGAGATTACAGGTGTGAGCTACTGCACCCAACCTGGCTTTTATACACTTTTAATTCTATGCAGACTAAATGATAGTCCAACAATTTTTTTCATTATGACTGAAAAGCTTTTTTTAAAAATACAGAATTTTATGTTGCATTTTCTGTAGCAGACCTGCTGCTCCTGAACATTTGACAAAAAGCAGGGAGTAGATCTGCGTTTAACAACTCTAACTGAATCTCTACTCTCATTTTATTTTTAAAAAAGTTTAATTCAAGCTATCAGCCAAATTTTCCACTGCATAGTTATTACTGGGTTAATGGAGAACTTTCAGTTCTTCAGCTTCTAAAGTGCTTTTTAGAAAAGCTGATGTTTCATTCTCACTATCACTTTAGAATTTTCAGCAGTATGAGTTACCACATCACCTTGAACAAAATTTTTCAGCTCATATTTTGAAATATTCAATATTATTTTATTATCTATTACAAATAAATGTGAAGTATTTCTGTGTCAGAAACATAATCATAATTCTCTTGTCTTTTAAAAAATATTCACTATCCTCAGTTAAGAAATCACAGTTCAGATTATTTGGAGATTAATGCCTTAGTGATTTAAATTATTATCAACATATGATAGTACCCTTGTTTAGAGATAAGATTCTTGGGTGGGGTTGAGCTTAAGATTTAAGAGCCATGCTCCAGTGACAGTAAAATGCTGAGTTCAGTAAAAATGAACTTAGCAGTTATAGCCATGACTTCTGAAACTGGGGAAGGCTGACATTGATGCAGAGTATAGCTTCTTATTCAACACTTACTAGGGAGAAATCACCATCCAAGGTAATGAGGGGAGTCCTACATGGGCAATATGCCTGGCCATTCTTAACCAGCACATTGAGACTTATATGTGATAAAATTTACAAAGTAAATTTACAAAGTACTTTCCAAAGTAAATTTTTACAAAGTAAAAATTATAAGGTAAACCTAATAATTTTCAGCCTCTTTCTAATTACAGGGATCAAGCAGTTTGCACTGTAATAGCTATAAGTGCTCTCTGTGGAGTTTCCACCAAGTATCCATAAATACAGTCCTAATTCAGATCTGGTTTATAGTCCTAATATCAATCATAAGTAGCTGTGTGCTCTTGGACAAGTTTCTTAAACTGTCTGGATTTCAGTTTAATAAATAATAATATTAGGCAATTTTGTAGTATTCACTTCAAATATGTCTTTCAAGTCTAGCTGAAGCAGAAACATTTAATAAGTTAGCATGACCTTGCACTCAGTGGGGATTCTCATATTTTATTATTTTTTATTCTTTCACCATAATTTAAAAAATACTGGAGGACAAAAAGAATAGAAATATATAACACTACAAATTTATCAATTAGATTCAGTCATAAAATAGTTCATTGAGATTGTTTTGCTTACACTATGTGTACTGGTTAGCAAAGGTTGCTGAAGCAATGAATGATTAACAGAGTGGATGTTGTAAACAATGGGAATTTATTGTTTCACAGTTTTAGAGGCCAGAAGTACAAAATGAAAGTGTGAGAAGGGTTAAGTCTTTCTGAGGTTTGAGAGGAAACTCATAGATGGCTGTCTTCTTCCTCACCTCATCATCTATGTGTATCTCTGTGTCCAAATTTCTCCCTTCAATAAGGAAATAAGTCACATTGGATTGGGACTTACACTAATGACCTCAATTTAAGGTGACTACCTCTGTAAAAAAATCTCATCTCCAAATAAGGTCACATTCCGAAGTACTGGGGTTAGGACTTCAACATATTTTGGGGTACACAATTCAGTCCATAACACTATGTAAATATTTGAGTAGGTTAATAATTTGACTTATTTTCTATTACAATTGTCAAGAGCTTATGCATAGGCACAACCTGAATTTCCATGAGAAATACATGTATTTCCTATGGGAGATATCAGTATTACTGACAATATTGCCATTAAATAAGATGATGGACATTATTTTTCATTCAATATTACTGACAATATTGCCATTAAATAAGATGGTGGACATTATTTTTTATTACTTACTGTAATGGTTAATTTTATGTGTCAACTTGGCTAGGAGAAGGTGCCCAGTTGTGTAGTAAAACACATCTAGATGCTTCTTTGAAGGTATTTGTGAATGCGAGTACCATTTACTATCATTTGACTTTAAGTAAAGCAAATTACTCATCATAACAAAGGTGGGCCTCATTCAGTTAGTTGAAGGCCTTGAGAAAAAAGAAGTTTGCTGAGGAAGAAGCAATTCTACTTCAAGACCACAATGTAGAACTCTTGCCTGAGGTTTTTTTCTTTTTTTTTTTTTTTTTTTTTTTTTGAGGCGGAGTCTCGCTCTGTCTCCCAGGCTGGAGTGCAGTGGCGTGATCTCAGCTCACTGCAAGCTCCACCTCCTGGATTCACGCCATTCTCCTGCCTCAGCCTCAGAGTAACTGGGACTACAGGCGCCCGCGATGTCGCCCGGCTAGTTTTTGTTGTTGTTTTTTTGTATTTTAGTAGAGACGGGGTTTCACCGTGTTAGCCAGGATGGTCTCGATCTCCTGACGTCGTGATCCGCCCGTCTCGGCCTCCCAAAGTGCGGGGATTACAGGCGTGAGCCACCGGGCCCGGCTCGGCCTGAGTTTTATCTGGCCTGTCCTACAGATTTTAAACTCAAGACTATGACGTCAACTCTTTACTTGAATTTCCAGCCTGCTCGAATGCCCTACAAATTTCAAACTTTCCAGCTTCCACAATCACATAAGCCAATTCTTTTATATAAATCTTACTGTCATATATATATATATATAGTATATATCCATTTCTGTTTACATGTAGAAAGAGAAAACTCACTAAAATATTTATAAACCTATTATCAATAATGTTTTGTATGTATTAGATATTAATTATATTAGCAAACATGAGATAGACTATGCTGTAATGACAAATAATTTCAAATGTCAGGAGCTCAAGAAAACAAAACCTAGATCTTACGTATGAAACTTAACCATTTTGCATTGGTAGGGACATCTGCTCCTCACAGACATGGAAGTATCTTCTGTATTGTTACTCTTACCTGGTTTTCAGTGCTTCAGCCCACAAAAGAAATGCACCGTTTTTAGTTATAGTTCATTGGCTGTCATTAGTCACATGGCCTACCTTTGTGTAATGCGGCTGGGGAGGGTTATCATCTATGAGTTCAGGAGAAAAATCTTAAATAATTGTGAATGCCAGTAATGCCTACCACAAAATGTGATTAAAAACACTTAAAGTAATATCATAGCTGGGCGCGGTGGCTCACGCCTGTAATCCCAGCACTTTGGGAGGCTGAAGAGGGTGGATCACGAGGTCAGGAAATCGAGACCATCCTGGCTAACACAGTGAAACCCCGTCTCTACTAAAAATACAAAAAATTAGCCGGGCGTGGTGGCGGCGCCTGTAGTCCCAGCTACTGGGGAGGCTGAGGCAGGAAAATGGCGTGAATCCGGGAGGCGGAGCTTGCGGTGAGCCAAGATTGTGAGACTGCACTCCCGCCTGGGTGAAAGAGCGAGACTCTGTCTCAAAAAAAAAAAAAAAATAGAATAGAATAGAATAGAATAGAATAGAATAGAATAGAATGCACTGCTTCAGAAAAGTCTCTATTAACATTGTCTTGGTTTTGTCGTTTCTGTATTAACTTATCCAATTTAATTATTTCCCTCTTTAAGCATGAGTCTTCTGTTGTTCGTATTATTTCTTTCTATATTAATACTTAATTTCTTCTTAGCAGAAGTAACAGTGTGACATAATGATTAAGAGAAGTTGACTTGAAACAAAATAGTCCTGGAGTTGAATTCTAGCTGTTCCTCTTACTAGCTGTCCCTTGTATTCCTACAATTTAGCAACATTGATTAGTCTTAGACTCAATATCAAGCTTAACCTCAGAATACCTAAGAAATAAAAGATATACTGTATATAAAGGGCATAGCATAATTATGCCTTAGAAATAATTAATGATCAATAAATTGTAATTTCAATTTTTTAATCATTGAATTATTGTGATTCTTTAAACAAATTTTAGCATAGTAGTCTGTCTCAGTAGGAGTTTACTCAGGCCTTGCTAAATGAAGTGGAATAGCGCCTTGTAACATAATACGCTATAGCTCACTCTCCATTACTTCCTGTGTTTTCTAAATCTCAGCATCAACATTTCTGCTACAAGACTATATACTAAGGTCATTGTTAAAAAGAATTCATTCATTTTATAGTATATTTCCTTAATAATCATACTAATTTGACAATTTTATATTCTTAAATATGCTACATATTTATAAATGCCCCAATGAGATATGTTTTGGTGAACTTTTCAAAGTAGAAGAGCTAACTTTCTGCTAACATGGAATATTTGTAGCAAATTAGTTATTGATTCAATAACGTTCTAATCCTCTATTCTATGACTTTTATCCTAATGATCCTGTCATTTTTTTTTTAAGGCAGTCACTTTCAAAACATATTTACCATTTATATAAATGTGTAGTTGTACAACCATGAAGTTTAATCCAAGAGTTGGAATACTGTTTACAAACTTCAGGATTTCAAACAATATTCTCAATCTTTCTGATATATTCTTTCATAAAATAATGATAATTATTTACACCTTTAAGGGTTTGAAACTTTAAAATATATCAGCATATACAAAGCAACTAAGACTCTAAGGCAGAATTTAAGTCTGAGGTATTCATACTGTGAATGTGAATGTGTGTGTGGTGGGAGGGGATGGGGATCTGAAAAGAGAAAAGGAAAAAGAGTATGCCTTAAAATATTCTCATACCAGTGGGTAAAATAGGAGTAGCCAAATCATTGCTGACAGTGGTCAGGAAAAGAACGCCCATGATTAAAAGAGCACGATTTGTTTTGTAAGGTAATTTTAATAAGTGTTTTGACAAAGATACGACTTTCATAACCAGGTATGATTTTTAATTTTTTTAATCAAAGAAATCCACTTTCTTTAGTTTTCTTGAAATCTATAGCCTTTTAATTTAATTTAGTTTTTACTTTTCTCTTAATACACAAGAATGTAAGAAATATTTTAACTTTTTTCTTAACTTGATATTAAGAAAAGAAAAACAGTATACATGTCATGATAAGTGAAACAGGGCAATTTGGCTTCTAAATACAATAGATGGTAGTGAGCTGTAGATTTTGTACCCTTAAGATGGAAAGCTTCAGTTGAATTCATCCCATTATTTGACAGTCACATTTTTCAAGAGAAGTGGGAAATTTGGAATTACATGTAAAAACCTTTCCATTTTTAAATGTGAGTAACATCTTCTACCTATAAACACTGAACATATTAACACTTTTTTGAGACTAAAGTAAAATATATTTTAGAGATGAACAGGGCTTGTGTGTTGCCAATCTGTGGACATAATTAGGGACATAATTGTCTACAGGAATTATTTTGAAACATTTAGCAAGATCTGCCTGCTCCAAGTATGTTCTCTAACATCACACTGTAGTCTTGGTACTGCCTTTTCTAGATCACTGGCCTGAGCTTTTGATTAGAATTTCTGTAGAAAGGATAGAGTTAACTTCATGCACGTTACTCTGGGTTAGAGGTAATCTTGCTTATTTCTCTTTCATTACTATGTTGGAAAAAAAAGTTATTGTTATGCTTTTTGAGGGGAAGGGATTTTATGAAGGAATGAGGAGACAGAGAAAAAGAAGAAACTAGCAACAAACAAGAAAAGACCATATCTATCTCAGTCCTGGGAGAACAGATATCCTAGAATGAGTAAGAATTCTGATAGACTGCCTTGCTTCAATCACATTTGCCCTTGGAAAAGCATCATGGAAAAAAAAGAGAACTTAAGTACAAGCACAACTGAACAAAACTTCTGTTTGATTTTACTTAATTCTTGCCAATCAGAAAGAAGACTACTTAAAATGGTATTTTTATAAGCTGACTCTTACTCATTTCCAAAGTCCAGGGCCTCTGATCATTGTTGATTGTTGCATTTCTTTGTGAAGCTATACCTTAATAAAATATTAACATTGAATTTAAACTCACCAAGAAAACTTCTTTAAATATTTTAGTGCTCAATCAACAGAGAAAACAGAATTCACAGAAATGTAAAGGGAGAGATGATAAAGAATGCTTCTACCACACTGAATCAATTTATGGCAAACCAACGTAATAGAAATTAAAATTTAATATACAGAAGTGTATTCTTCCATACTTGTTATTTTAGAGAAGTACACACTGATTATGGTACAAGTTGGGTTGTTTAATTATCACACTGCCTAAAAAATATAGTGAGATGTAATTTAATCAGCCTCTGCTCATGCAGGAGAAAGGTTCACAGGTTTTCCCCATGCCACAGCCTTCACCACCTTCTGATAAAATTCCCTGTTTGCCCTTCTGGGGTCCAGGGGGTAGGACAAGTTTTCTACTGTTCCTCATTCCCAACAGCTTTCTCATATCTTGTTGGTTTCTCTGACCATGACCACACCTCCGTAAGTTGTCTCTTTAATAATTCTTTTCAATTTATTTCTTGAGATTGTCAAGTATTTTTTCCTTTCAGGAGCCTTATAAATACCCTATTTACCTCTTAAGAAATGAACTAGGCCAAAATAGAATTCTGATTTGTAGAGAAGAAATATACATCACATTATAGAAGAAAGATAATTAATCAGAAGTCATTCAGCTTTAAATGTCATGAAACAAACTTAAACTGACTTTTAAAACTATAATACAAGTAAAGCAAACTAAAAATAAAATATATTTGCTATCATCACTATAAGATGGTGTCATACTGTTTCTTACTCACGTTTTCACCTTTGCTTTCAGTTATATTGACTTCATCCCTTGAAAAAACTCTGCCCATGGCCGGAAAGAATTCTTCAGGCACTGGGCTTACATTATCCTTATAGCTGTCCTTCTCATAAGAAGAGAGAAATTCCAGTCTCGCACTTCCCATGTCAATGTCCTCAAAACACATCAAATTCTGTTTTCTTGAGTCATGTGCGTACTCCTGCACCCAAACTTTGGTCCTATATATATATAAATTACATTTATACTATAATAAATTACATAATATGGTACAGAGTACGTAGTATACGTCATATGCAGTACTGTAGCATACTCTGCTCTCTCTGTATATTACATATATTATCATTGTAGAGTTTTGAATTGAATAAAAAGTCATAGTAAGAATTTACTTGAACATTTGATTACTGAGAATATATACATAGAAAACTTGTTGAATTGAAAACACATTTTTCTATATGAATAAAGGGAGAAGCGTTCTTTAAAAATATGTTTACAAGTATTAGTAACAATTTTGGATATTTTCCAGATACCTGACCTGAACTTTTGACTAGAATTTTTCTAGAAAGGATAGAGTTAACTTCATGCACGTTACTCTGGGTTAGAGGCAATCTTGCTTATTTCTCTTTCATTAACATGTTAGAAAAAAAGTTTATTGTTATTATGTTTTTGGAGGGGACGGGATTTTATGAAAGGAAGGGGGAGACAGAGTAAAAGAAGAAACTAGCAACAAACAAGAAAGGACCATATCTACGGCAGTCCTGACAGAACAGATATCCTAGAATAAGTAAGAGTAAGTATGAGTAAGTACTCTGCAAAGTGGGCCTCTTTGTGGTCACCATGTATCATACATCAGGGTAATTCCAAAACACATGGCATGCACGAAAGAATGTGTTTTATTGAGGGAAATGTACTAGGTAAGTGCTCAATAAGGAGAGAAAATACATTTCCTTCTGGCCCTCTTTTAATCCTATGGAGAAGCATGCATGACGATGACACTTTCTAGATATGCAGTGGAGTATTTCATTTTGAACAGTAGAAGGGATACTCTATAATCCTCATAATTTTAGAAAGCAACTTTTTCAGTAGAGGGATGACAAGATTACTGGGAAACTAATCATTCTGAGTTGCAATTCTGGCTATTTAGAATTGTTGCCTAAGAAATACAGTTGCCTATTACCTGGAATACCTAGGTATCTGTGGGAAGTTGACTTCAGGGACAACACCTCCTGCCAGGAGAAGGAAAGCACTCAACCCTAGAAGAGCAGAGTTTGAGGGCACGTTTCTATTGACTAGTGAGCCTCAGGTCACTGTTGACTCATTGTTCAGGTAATAGAATATGCTCCTGGGTTCATTCTGAAAGAGTCCTGCTTGTCAAACTACACTTCAAATGCAAAGTTTTGTTCTACTATGTTCTCACAGTGAATATCAGAGACAAATCATCTGCTTCAAGCAGGAAGAGGGGGCAAGTAACATTTTGAAATATGCCAGAACATTCTGTTCTTCTTAATAGGACTTCTCTTAACATAAACTATTTACCAGAACCTAACCTAGTGGGGTTTTATGAGTGCCTAACCCACCTGAAGTAAGGGAAATATTCAATTTCAGCCCATGCTAGCCATCCCGTCTCACCTAAGGAAAGGGAATAACCTGAGAGGTACTTGTGAGATTCACAATCTGGGGTCACAGGCTCACCAAAAGATTGAGACCTGATTACAAAACTATAGAACATTTTTTCTCCTCCCACATCTTATCAATATGTTACTAAAAGCCTATTTACTGAAATGCCTTTCACCTAGTATGTCTTTTCAGCCAAAAGAAATTATGGGGCATACTGAAAAGTAAAAAATGCAATTTGAGGCATCAGAACCAGACTCAAATATGGCCAGAATACCAGAATTATCAGACTGGGAATTTAAAGCAACTACGTTTAATATGTGAAGGGCTCTAATGGAACAAAGTAGACAACATGCAAGAACTAATGAGTAATGTTGGCAGAGAGAACATGACCTACTCAATTAAAAAATGGGCCAAAGACCTCAACAGATACTTCATCAAAGAAGATATGGAGATGGCAAGTAAGCCATCAAGTATCAAAAGATACTCCATAGCATGTCATAAAGAAAATGTAAATTAAAACAACAAGATACACACCTATTAGAATGGCCAAATTTCAGAATACTGACAATACCAAATACAGGTAAAGATGTGGAAAAACAGGAGGTCTCATTCATTAATAGTTGGAATAAACAATGGTACAGCCACTTTGGAAGACCGTTTGATAGTTTATTACTAAACTAAACCTACCCTTACCATATGACCCAGCAGTTGAGCTCCCTAGTATTTGCCAAAATGGATTTTTGCTATCAAGTTATGAGAAGACATGAAGGATCCTTAAATGCATATTACTAAATGAAACAAGCCAATCTGTAAAGGCTGAAAGGCAAAACTATGAGGACAGTAAAAAGATCAGTAGTTCCCAGAAGTTAGAGGAAGGAAGGGATGAACAGGCACAGCACAGAGGATTTTTTCAGTGGTGAAACTACTTTGTATGATACTATAATGGTGGATATATGTCCTTATATGTTGGTCAAAACCAACAGAATGCACAAGAGGGAAACCTAAGGTCAACTGTGGACTTTGGGTGATAATGTTGTGTCAATGTAATTGCTAAATTATCCATAGATAATTTCAAAAGCTTCCCATGAGATATAAATAATCTGGGTGTTGTTTGTAGACATGAATTGAGTACACACTCTAATTCTCTCAGGAGTTCATGATCCCAGAATAATTTTTGTGGATAATTTTTTTGATAGTTTTGTAATGTTCCTCTACTGTGAGATAAAGAAGTTTGCAAGAAGGTATTGAAAGAACTCTTTTTTTCTTTTGAAGAAAAATGCATTTAACTTTTAAGAATTACAAAAGTTTGACAATACCTAAAATTGTTAAAATGACCACAACTTCCCCATAAAATGCAAGTAAGTGTGTCAAAAGATACACCATAGCATGTCATAAAGAAAATGAAAATTAAAACAAGACACCACTACACACCTATTAGATTGGCCAAATTCAGAATACTGATAATATCAAATGCAGGTGAAGAAAATGCGAAGTATTTATTTGCAATAAAGCACAATGATAAATAAGATTTTTGTTAGTGAATTAGTATATGTGAGTATAAGACAGACTATCATAAATAATAAAGGTAAGTAGGAAGGATTAGAGTTATATCTCTTGATATGGGTTGGCTCTGTTTCCCTACCCAAATCTCACGTTGAATTGTAATCCCCAGTATTGGAGGTTGGGCCTAGTCAGAAGTGATTTGATCATGGGGGTGGTTTCTAATAGTTTAGCACCATCCCCCTAATTCTGTATTGCGATAGAGTTCTTACGAGATCTGGTTGTTTGAAAGTGTATAGCACCTCCCTGCTTGCTCTCTCTTCCTTGCTGGCTATTTGAAAATGTACTTGCTTTTCCTTTGCCTTCCACCATGATTGCAAGTTTCCTGAGGCCTCCCCAGAAACAGAAGCCTGTACAGCCTGCAGAACTGTGAACCAAGTAAACTTCTTTTTAAAAAAATTATCCAGTTTCAATTATGTCTTTCTAGCAGTGTGAAAATGGACTGATACCTCTCTTTATGTTAAATATCATTATAAGTTTTCATTTCTCCTGGAAAGCTTGGGTCCAAAAACATAGAATTGGATGCCTCCATGTGGTATGGCAGGAAATTCCAAGACTCCAAAAGGAACATCAGAACCTGAGTAGACCATGGCAACATTCAAAGATAGAAAATGTAGGGCAAGGTAAAAATTGAGGATGAAGGGAGAGAAAGAAGCAGATAATATGAATATGGCTCAAATGGAGGGGAGGCTTTATTTTTTTTTATTTTTTTTTATTTTTTTTTGAGACGGAGTCTCGCTGTGTCTCCCAGGCTGGAGTGCAGTGGCCTGATCTCCTCACTGCAAGCTCCGGGGGAGGCTTTATTAATGAGATGCCTTGAACATCCAAGTAGAGATATCCGAAAGGCAATTAGCTACATGGGCTTAGATACAATGGAAAGGAAAGGAACCTACTTCTTGTTATAGAATCTATAGAGAAGGAACAAGGGAAAATGAACACTGTTTTTATAACTGACAAATTATCAAGTGCCCCAGAGCATACAGAAAGAAGGATCATGTTAGCCTGGTGGATCACGGTAGACTTCCCTGACGGAGAAACATTTAAGTTATAAATTAATCAGTTACTGAGTATTAGCCAGGCGGAAGGAAGAGTACTCTGATCAATTGGAAGAAATTGTACAAAAGCCTGAAATAGGGAGAAGTACAGCACAGTAGAGGAACCAAAATCAAGCCTTATGTCTGCCCAGTGGTTATCATTACTGGTAGCTGAGTCTTTTGGTAAGAATGGGTTCTTCCAGAGACACAACTAAGCAAGAAGTGAAGAGGCTCAAACAAGAGACCCTAGGGGAACAGTAACAGTTTTCATTCAAAGGAAAGTCCCTATGTTGAAAATTTTATAAAATGACCATGAATCAATATCCATATCTTTTTAAAAAAAATGCTTATTTTTTTTCAGTATTGTGCACATTAACATTGATAATTATTTATTTTTTTAAAAAGCAGTTTCTGTTAAGAATCCTATTATATAATGGGAGTCTTAGTTAATATTTTAATGTTTGGACTAATTGAATTGTTTGAAGTAAAAATCTCTAACAGCATTGCTGCTGTAGATGTGCTCCCTGAATGTGTGTCTCTATATTATACTCTTCAGGGGCCTTACTTATTCCCTTAGTACTCAGCTTAGTTAAGCCAGAAACTTGCTGTGTGATACTGTGGGAGATTCAGCTCCTTTTTCTTTTGCAAACTGCACAAAATATATGAAAATATTTCTTCCATTGGAAAGAGAAGAGAGTCCTCATTTACAGCCTTGTTGTGGTCTGTCCTCTCTTACTCTGGACTGTAGCACATGCTTCTCTGAGACACCACTGGCCTTCTCATAGCTACCTTCCATATAGTTGGTAAAAACCACATAAACAAATATATAGATTCCCATCTTATTCCCCAAACACAAGTAATACAATGTTGTAATATTTAACAGAAGTTAGTATGGTTTTTAGATGGTATATAGACATTATGAAACAAAATATTGCTGAATAATAACTGCTGGGCACATTTTATATCAATAAGTGTGATTCCTATTACAGTTACCTCTAATATTTTATATGACTACAGATAACTACAGTCTTTAAAATATTACTTCTTTAGGATAAAAAAATTAACATTTAATAGAGGACTAAGGGAGCCTACAGAGGTTACGGTTCCAGTGACTCAGTAGGTTCCAGTGCTACTTTGCTATTAGAGACCTTGAAGTACACTTCATTAACAGGTGTATAGATGTCAATGTGCACACATGCAAAATTCAAGGTGACTTAAAAATTTAACAAATTGTAAAAAAAGAAAGCAATGACAAAAATAAAAAAAAGTCAGTGAGTTAATTAACTCAATGTGTTAATATAATTTTTTCATGAGTATAAGAAGAGTAGTTTTATGGTTTAATGTCTACTAACTGCATTTACTTTAAATATTGCATCTTTAATTCTTTAAAAAAAATTCCCTCGAAGTATTCTCATACAAACAAGAAAGCTAAGTCTGAGATAAAGCATGCTACTTGTTCAAAATCAGCTAACACCAAGAACATGATCTAAACTTAGTCCTTCATGACTCTAAACACAGCCTTCTATTAAGCCACCCCAAATTGCAGTGTTCTACAGAAAAAGTTAAACACCTTGCTTTTATGATAACATTTTTATCTATATCTACAAGCTTTGAGAAGCCAATGAAATCAACTCTAAGACTAATTACATTTTTAAAATAGATTCTTTATATCATGTATCACTCTGCCATTCTTAAAGAAAGGTGCACTTATCTCTTTTATAGTTATATTTCAGATAAACTTGAATCTCTGACCATTGACAGTCATGTAGCTGGTTGGTGTCCTAGCAAATTTCAGATAATCTCACTTTGGGACCAACACTCTCATTGGCATCTCAGTGTATTCACAAAGGCTATCTGGTACCCAGAGCTAAGTATAAGCTTGGTAGTAGCAAGGATGAGTGTGAGCTTTAAATGCAAAGGTAACTGATTTCTGTGTGTGACACATTCGTGTGTGAGGTTCTGGATTTAAATTGTCAGGTTTAGGATAAAGAGAGTACCACTAAACTTACTGTCTTTGATTTTGTTTAAGTATCTAGGGCTTAAAGAAGGCATTGGAGCTGCCAAATCTTTAATCTTGTATGGTATTCAGCAGGTTTTAAAGGTCACTTCCCATTATAGGGTTTTAAGAAAGCTGTTGTTCATAAATGAAATATGATCTGACCATAGCCAAAGAAAAAAACTAGGACATTACCTTCAGAAGGTGCAGATTTTAGTTATTTAAACCTAAGAAAGAGAGACCTGCTTGCATTGTTGTAATAAAATAGAAATATTTTAGTTGTTATCATATCTAAAAGTTAACTCTGCATGATATTTCTCTTTGTCCCTCCAGAATCCTTCGCTATTTCCTTCACCCTGATCTTGCCCCAGGAGGCTAATCTGTATGGATAACATCAAAGAAGTACCTAGTTTTCTGACTTCCAGTGTGTTTCTATTAATAAAAACACTGATGGATGTCAGAAAGAAAAAACTTGAGGGCAGGACATTTTCCCCAACTCCCTCTTTGCAGAGTTACCTCAGGACTGCTGAGTCCTTCTAGTAATAGTCATCCTTGCAGTTCTCTCTAAAAATCTCTCCTCTGTAGTTCTTGGAACCTCTACTCTCCACTGCAACTTTATAATTAGAAATAGCAACACCGAAAAAAAATACATAACAAATAAGCGATTCCACTAAAAATGAAAATAAGATAAAAAATATATGGAGGTGAAAGAGCAGTTATTTCTTACAGTGGAATGTGAATAAATAAGCACGACAAAAGACTGAAGAAATTAGAAAATCACCATTAGATAAATGCTACATAATATAAATGTTGTAGGCAATAATCATCAATGGATGTTAAAATTAACAACTAAAACTATAATGAGAGGCTATTTGGAAGTTCTGGCCTGGGCAATGAGGCAAGAGAAATAAACAAAGGTATTCAAATAGGAAGAGAGGAAGTCAATTTGTCTCTGTTTGCAGATGACATGATTGTATATTTAGAAAACCCCGTTGTCTCAGCCCAAAAACTCCTTAAGCTAAGCAAATTCAGCAAAGTCTCAGGATACAAAATCAATGTGCAAAAATCACAAGCATTCCTATACACTAAAAATAGACAAGCAGAGAGCCAAATCATCAGTGAACTCCCATTCAAAAAACTGCTACAAAGAGAATAAAATACCTAGGAATCCAACTTACAAGGGATGTGAAGGACCTCTTCAAGAAGAACTACAAACCACTGCTCAACAAAATCAGACTGGACACAAATACATGGAAAAAATTCCATGTTCATGGATAGGAAGAATCAATGTTGTGAAAATGGCCATACTTCCCAAAGTAATCAATAGATTCAATGCTATTCCATCGAGCTGCCATTGACTTTCTATGCAGAATTAGAAAAACCTACTTTAAATTTCATATGGAAACAAAAAAGAGCCCATATAGCCAAAACAATCCTAAGCAAAAAGAACAGAGCTGGAGGCATCACACTACCTGATTTCAAACCATATTACAAGCCTACAGTAACCAAAACAGCATAGTAATGTTACCAAAATAGATATATAGACCAATGGAACAGAACGAAGACCTCGGAAATAAGACCACACATCTACAACCATCTGATCTTTGACAAACCTGACAAAAACAAGCAATGGAGAAAAGATCCCCTGTTTAATAAATGGTGCTGGGAAAACTGGCTAGCCATATGCAGAAAACAGAAACCAGATCCCTTCTTTACACCTTACACAAAAATTAACTCAAGATGGATTAAAGACTTAAATGTAAAACCTAAAACCAAATAAAGTCTAGAAGAAAACCTAGGCAATACCACTCAGGACATAGGCATGGGCAAAGACTTCATGACAAAAATGCCAAAAGCAATTGCAATAAAATCCATACTTGACAAATGGAATCTAATTAAACTAAAGAGCTTCTGCACAACAAAAGAAACTATCATCATAGTGAACAGGCAACCTACATAATGGGAGAAAATTTTTGCAATCTACTTGTCTAACAAAGATCTAATATCCAGAATCTACAAGGAACTTAAATTTACAAGAAAACAAACAAACAACCCTATCAAAAAGTGGGCAAAGGTATGAACAGACACTTCTCAAAAAAAGACATGTATGTGGCCAACAAATATATGAAAAAAGGCTCATCATCACTGGTCATTAGAGAAATGCAAATCAAAACCACAATGAGATACCATCTCACGCCAGTCTGAATGGTGATTATTAAAAAGTCAGGAAACAGCAGATACTGGCAAGGCTATGGAGAAATAAGAATGCTTTTACCATGTTGGTGGGAGTGTAAATTAATTCAACCATTGTGGAAGACAGTGTGGAGATTCCTCAAGGAACTAGAACCAGAAATACCGTCTGACCCAGCGATCTCATTACTAGGTATATTCCCAAAGGATTATAAATAATTCTACAATAAAGACACATGCATATATGTTTATTGCCACACTATTTACAATAACAAAGACTTGAAACCAATGCAAATGCTCATCAATGAGAGACTGGATAAAGAAAATGTGGCACACATACACCACGGAATACCATGCAGCCATAAAAAAAGAATGAGTTCATGTCCTTTGCAGGGACATGGATGAAGCTGGAAACCATCATTCTCAGCAAACTAACACGGGAACAGAAAACCAAACACTGCATGTTCTCACTCATAAGTGGGAGTTGAACAGTGAGAACACATGGACACAGGGAGGTGAATATCACACACTAAGGCCTTTCAGGGTGTTGGGGGCAAGAGGAGGGAGAGCATTAGGACAAATACGTAGTGCATGCAGGACTTAAAACCTAGATGACGGGATGATAGGTGCAGCAAACCACCATGGCACATGTACACCTATGTAACAAATCTGCACGTCTGCACATGTATCCCAAAACTTAAAGTAAAATTTAAAAAATTAAAAATAAATAAGTAAATAAAATAATCATCAATGGATGTTAAAATTAACAAGTAAAACTATAATGAGAAATAAGATATTTGCAGTTTTAAAGCATTTCCCAGATGATAACAATTAATTATAAAAATAAAATTGTTAATTTTACAGATAAACAGTAAATTTAAAACAAGTAAATTAGACTTATGGGCATCGTATATTCCCTGATATTATATGCTAAGAAGAATGAAACATCACCTTTTTTTGGATTCTTGCCAAGAATGTGTGATCTCAATCTAATTACGAGAAAAGACCAGAAAAAAAATGTTGAGAAACATTGTACCAAATCACTTAATATCTTAAAGTAAACATCATTAAGAAAAAGTAGAGAAAAAAGAAAGAAAAGAAAAGAAAAGAAAAGAAAAGAAAAGAAAAGAAATGGCAACAACAATGCTCTCCTTCCAGTTTTCAGTTTTCACTTTTCTCATCCACTTGGACCTAGGATTATTAAATTTGCACTTTCAGTAGCCTGGGTTTCTGTACCCTTTCTGTTTTCCCCCTGTCCTATACATATCTTTGTAAATAGTTTCCATGTTAATTCATGTTTTGAATTATTCTAATTTGAGTATATAATTTAAGATACCTTTTGGACATCTGAAAGATTTCAAGAAATGGTGTCAACGAAATATATACTTAGCATAGGATTTTGAGAATATATTGCTTATATATTTGAGGAGTGCAAGAATGACCTTATTTAGAAGGGAAATGCCATCATTGTCATGATGATTCCAATTATTACTGGTGGTGGCATGGGATGAATCACAGGTGGGAAAATATGGCATTGGGAATGGCTGTGACATTTCATCATCAGAAAGATTGGGTATCTCTTTGGTTCCTTTAGCATCCCTAGAAAATATATTTAGAGAAAGTAAGAGAAATAAAAATCTAGAAACATACATGTAAGAAAACATATAGAGAATCAGAATGCCTCATTTGCAGTTTGGAGGAGTCTTTCATCTTCTGCAATCACAATGCCACACCACAGGCATGGCTAAGAACCAAACCCGGTATTTCTCATGAAAATTGTATGGTTTCAACTCCAAAAACTGTTCAATCCCTCATATCGTTTTCTGTAATCCAAAAGTAAAGGCATTGTTGGGGAAGGAAAGGTATTGTTAGGGAAGCATAGAGATGTGCAGATAGATATGAATGATACTGATAATGTTGAAATTTTAAATTTCTCTGATGTTTATTTGCTGATGCAAGAACCCCTCTAGCTACCAAAAAATAAATAAACAAAATAAAAAGCATTTAATAATTACACTGCTGATGATTGCCTCACAGCCTCACAAGAGCTTGATGATTTGGGCATAGATAAATCTCTGCCACTTTTTGTTGCCTGCATGCCAATGGTTCTGAAACTGGGATGATTTTTGTCCTCCAGGAGACATCTGTAAATCTCTAGAGATATTTTTGGTTGTCACAACTAGGACAGTGGGTGCTACTGGCATTTAATGCATAGAGGTTGGAGATACTCCTAAATGTTTTATAATGCACAGGATAATCCCTAACAATTAAGAATTATCTGATCCAAAAGCTCAAAGTACTGCAGTCGGGTAATCTTGCTCTAGGAGTATAGTAAAAAGTACTTCTTAAATTAGTTTTCCGTGCTGTGAAACCAACTGCATTAAAATGGTGGCTTAAAATAATATCCTTCTATCATCTCACAGTTTCTACAGGTTAGAAGTGGGTGAATAAATTAGCTGGATTCTAGGTTCTCTGGCGTCTTATAAGGCTGAAATCAAGCTTTTGACTGAGCTATAGTCTTATATGGATGTCCTACCAGATAAGTATCTGTTTGCAAGTTCTCTCACCTTGTTGGCAGATGTCATTTTATCATGACCCATAGAATTTATGGCAGCTTACTCCTTAAAAGCTAACAATGGAAAGCTCTGCTCCTTGAAGTCTCTTCTCTCTTTTGTTGTCCCAAGTTAACTGATTAGAGACCTTAATTACATCTGAATATATTTTTCTCCTTTGCCACATAATGTGAGATAATCGGGGAGTGGTTTCCTACTATCTTTGCCATACCTAATTGGTTACAAGCAAGTTGCAGATTTTACACAATTCCAAGAAAGGGAAGTATGGTGGGTTCACTGGAGGACACCTTTGACTGTGTTCAACACAGTTTCTTTCATAACTGGCGCTGTAAAAAAGAGTCTGGCTTCAAGAGGATGTAGTATTATTTCGTAGCTATCCTGTGATTTATTTCCTAATTTAAGACAGAAAATAAGAAATAGATATTAACTGACAGACATGTCATATTGTTTTCTTGACTTGTGAATTTAGAATCATTATGGCAGGAAGGGGAACATAAAAGCACTGGAAGTTCTGTCAACCATCATCAAAAATGGTAAAATAAAAACAGTGCCTCTTCACTAGGGTAAGTGTAGAGTACATAGCCACCATCAAAGATCTGAAAGATGCATGGATAGTGACTCCCATCACATCTCCATTTTATCACCTGCTTGGCCTGTGAAAAAGTCCAATGTACCTGAGAAGTTGATAGCAGATTTTCATAAACTTAATGAGGTGGTGATGCCAGTTACAGTGCTCTCCTGGATGCAATATTTTATTGGGGAAAATCCTCATAATGCTGACACCTGGTGTGTGGCTACAGGCCTGCCAAATACTGTTGGTCATATTCCTGTACGTAAGGAAAACCAGAAGCATTTTGCATTTATGTAATAAGGAAAATAGCATATGTTTACTGCTCTGCTATTTCTTTGTGTTATACAACTATATGGAGGACTTTTGATCAGCTTAATATCTTTCATAACACCTTATCTATCCATTACATTAATGATGTTATGTCAGTGCTATGCGAGGTGATATAGTAAGTAGTAAGTACCAAGAATCGTAACTGCCTTACTGTTAGATATGTTTCCAAAAGTTTGGTAAATAATCCCTAAAAATTTAAATCCTACCGTACTGGTAAAATTTCTAAGAATCAAGCGGTATGGAGCATGAAAGTATATCCCCATTAAAGTGCCTGAAAACTTGCTTGACTTTATACTGCCCATCAAAAGAAGGAGGTGCAGTGCTTGGTGAGACCTCTTAGGTTTTGGTGGCAACATATTATACACGTGATCATTATTCTCTGCCCATTTTTTAGATAACTGTTACAGATGCCAGTATGGTTGAAACCTAGAGCAGAAATTTTTACAGCAGGTCTAGACTGAATTACAAGCTAGCTTACTACTTGGATCATATGCCAAAGATCCAAAAATACTGAACATATTAAGGCAGAGAGATATATTCTAGGAGCATCTGAAAAATCCCTAAGAAGAATCATAGCACAAAACATCTAGAGTTATTTCCTCACTGAGCATAGGAGGAAAATGCAGTGATATGGTTAATGAGTAAGCCTGCATGGTATGCTAGACCAGGTTGACGTTGATGACTTTCACACTACCACTCCACCAAGCACTGACCTTATACTTCCATGTTAAAAGAGAAGTTTCACAAGTGGCACAATTTTGAAGTTATATTCGGTTTGTTATCTAGTGTGAAAGAAGAGATGACTTAAGTTATAGATTCACAGTGGCTCATGGTCCCATAAATTGGTTGCTCAGTTAGAAACATGTAAAAAAATAGAAAACTGGTAACACAGAGCTGGGAAAGACCGTGAAGATGACAATTTTCAAAATCAGCACAAAGTATGAAGATATTCACATCCCAGATAATTACCCACAAGAGGATATCCATCATAGAAGAGGCTACCAGTAATCAGCTGGATGAAATGACCATTCTTCCAGCGTTTGCTCAGGAAGCTCGTATATAAAGTAGCTAGAGCAGCAGAAAAGGAGTTAGGCATAGACTCAACAACATGAACTTCCTTTCACAAATGATGATCTGATTATTATGTGTGCTATGCATTCAATCTGCCAATAGTAAAAGCTAATGCTGAGTCCATAATGCTTCACCATTCTCTGAGGAGATCACCTGGCTCCCCAGCGGTAGATTCATTATGTTTGATCCTTTGATCCCACAGACACATAGCACTTTATTGATACCAGAACAAACATATGTTCCTGGTGTGGATTTGCATCATTTTCATAATGGTTCTGTTGGTGTTTCTGTTTGCTCGCTTACTGAATGACTTATGTACAGCTATAGCATCTCTTATAACATCACCTCAAACCATAGGACTTTTTTTTTAAATAAAGAAAGTAAGAATTCCTGCTGTGACTAATACCATAGACTTCAAGTTTTTAGTACAATGCATTTGCTATTACCCTGCAATTTGCTTTTTCCCTTGATGGTCATTTGTGGATCTTCTGTGATTGAAACATAAACTTTTCACTACATAAGTGGCAGAGTGGGTACTGGAGAATAAAAGACTAGATCACTTCAGGCATTTTCCATTTCTCCCTCAGAACCACTCTCTAATTTTCTCCGACCTATTCGTCTCATAACACTCATATATGCCATATGAAGGAACTCCTATGTCCTCTGGTTTTGTTTCTGTTTTGATTCAGTCAGTAAAGAGCTCAAGGAAGAGATCAGAAGGAAGGAGATAGTCATTAGTGAAAATGAAATGTCTAGTACGTTGGCTTTTTCTCCTTGCACTCTTTAGGTGGCCCACAGACTTCTTTCGAAGCTCATAGCTCCTCTTGAGTTGGTCCCATCCATGCAACTCTGCAGGGTTTAATTAACGGGCCCATGCCTTCATTCCTTTGGGCCTTAGGGAATCAGCAGCACCACTCAATCTTTTCAATTTCTGGTAATCACTCCCTCCCTTATTCCATTTAAGTTCAAGTGCACTAACAGTCTCTTATTTGTAATCCTAGGTATTCCACTGCCCCTTGAGATGCAGTTTGTGTACACAAACTGGGGTCCAAAAAAAAAATCCCTGTGTTAATTATTATTGAATTGTCCTAACTTAAGTCTGACATCTATTTACTATGGAGGTCCTGACTTACATACAGTGGCGGAAGTCAGCACACAATTGAAAGAGGAAGTATTTCAGAGTTCATCCTGATGTATCTCCTCAGGAGATGGGATCTAGTAAACTGTTGAAATAAACCTCTTAATTTTACAGGTAGAGAATCAATAGAAAGAAGAAGTAATTAATACTTCTTACAGGTTTAGACAGACAAACTAAGTAGAAAAAAACTCAGGTAATTTTAAAAGAAAATAGGAAGAAATCAACAAGAAATATGAAAAAGACTGCTGGAGGAACTTCAAATTAAGATAATATTAAGTAGGAGGAAACAGTTGTTTCCTGAACTTTGAAGTCATATGAGCAAGAATACAAGAAATTACACTTCAAAAATGATATGCATTAAGTGTTTATGTTGGGGGAGGGTAACAAAAAGTAATTGATTCAGTCTAAGCCTCAGTTAAATAATAATTTTATAGTACAATACCTTTCATCTGGAATTGCCCATATTAAGGAGGCTAATATAGACAATATTGTTTTTTAAAAAAAAGCAGAGGTTTTTTTTGGTAGACCAGAATTATTTACATCTGTCACTATGAAGTATATATGATAAGATACAGAATGTTTTACTGTAATGTACTTATCCTAAATATAAAATGTAGTAGTAGCTCAGCCAGAATTTAAGTAAAGGGAAAAATAGTAGAATTTTAGGCTTAGTAACCAATGCTTACTTCTATGGTAAGAGAATGAAACTGACTAACTTAAGATACAGGTAAAATTCGTGAGGGCTCAGCTGAGTTTTCCTGAAATATGCAGATGAACACAGAAAAAAAGCCCCTGAAATACCAGGACTCTGTGTCAATGTTATAAAAGCAAAGTAAAGGATGAGAAAGTAAGGAAAACAAAATGAAGAAATGGAAAAGGAAACAAAGGTAAAGGGGTAGAAAATAAAGGAGAAAACAAGGAAAAAGAAAAGAAAGCAAAGAACTTATCAGAAATATATGCTACTTATAGCTTGATATTAACTCTCCAAAAAAGATATCATCTTAGGTATATATCCTAATAATAAGTTCTCCCTTGGCCCCTAGGGACACAGACTGAAGTTTCATTTTACTAAGTTTAAGAAGTTTCATTTTACTAATATACTAATGAAGCTACTTCCTTTTTAATAAATTGAGTAACAAAAAGAATCCTTCCCTTGAGCTGAGGCCTTAATGGTTTTAGCAATTCCACCGAAAGAGGCAGGGATTGTGATCATGGTGGGACACAATTTAAGATGTTTATTCACAAAACTGTTGGAGACCCCAGAATGAAGTGAAAATTAGAGGAATTTGAAAATGATTATTTTCAAATAAGATCTTGAAATGATCTGCCACAACTATCAATAATTTCTGCAAGAGACTAAAAAATCTTAAATGACATACTCTGAAACTGTGGACAGTAGCTATAGGTAGATTTCAACCCAATCCCCAGCCTTACCCTAGATATGCTAAATCACTTTTGAAAAATTAACCTCTTGCATTATTTTTGCCAATTGAGCTTATATGTATTCATCACCAACTATAGATTGGGTATGTTCTCTGGTTTGCCCGAGACAGTTCTGGTTCATCTGTGTCTTTCTAAAATTTTTTGCCTCCACTACTAGAGATGTTCCTGATTCGATGATAAAACTCCTCCGTATTTTCTGCCTTTATTAATTCTTCAGACAGTATTCTCCCATTTACTCTCCTCTTTCTGTTTGTCTATCTATCTATCATCTATCATCTATCTATCTATCATCATCCATCATCTATTTTCTTTCTAAATTTATCAGCAGCCTTTATTTCAGGGATCATAGTTGAAGATCTTTTTTTCTCTGCAGATCTGGGTTCACTTGTGGAGAGCACATGTGAAGTGTTCATGGTTACTCCAGTCACAGCAGAGTAGAACACACCTTCAGTAACACTGGCTTAGCCCTTGGGAAAACAGCAGGATAGCAATGATTGCAAATTTAAAACGGGCAAAAATCATTTTTGAGATGTGGATACATTTTAGTTGAACATAACTGTGACTTTAGAAAGACAACATTTCTGTTTTAAATTCACAGTAATTGAACTTCTTCTGTCAACTTTCCTCTCCACGGGCTAAACCAGCATGCCCACTTTGAAAGAATTGTTCCTCTGTGACCTGAAGAGCAATAGACATTTCAAACAATGGGCTCAGAGACAAAGCACACAGTGCGTGAGAAAATGACTAAAAAATCCTGAAAGGATTTCCAGTGTAAGGCCTTTAGAGAATTAATCTAGCCCTGTACATGGTTTCCTGCAAAATAGTCACATTTCAGCATAGAGAAACAAAGAAAGCTAAAACGAATCCTATTGTAAAAAGATTAATTTAAGGTATCATTTGGGATTTTTCCTGTTTGCTTTATTTTTTTTTTTCATTTTGTTTTGTTTTGTTTCACTGTTCCCTCGCTAACTTGTATTAACATTAAAAAATTTAATTAAACAAGGTTATCAGACGTTATTTCTGGCATAAACCTTGGACAAAATGATGAAGCAATATTTTCAGGGACATTTTGAATCTCTTCTTTTATTTTACATCTTTCCTTTTCTTCTTCTTAATTCTTTCTAACATTTACCAAATGGCTTCCTAATTGTCAAATCCAATGGATCATCTTAGCTTTTATTGTATTTCCTCTCTGTGACATTATACAGAAAATGCCCTGACTCCCTTGATTTTTATTACAGAACTCTGACAATGTCTTCATTTTTTTGTTAAAAATATATTCTGAAAATCACCCTATAGCAGTTCATGGACATTGTTTTTATTTATTTTTGTAGGTCAATAGATTTTATTTTGTTGTATTAATCCTTAGCTCTGTTTGACCTGATGCAAAAGGAGATAGAAACTCCTTCAATTAAAATAAAGACTGTCTATTTCCCACCTAAAATATTAGTCGAGAATTCAAGACTTTCATTTTTCTTTTCCCCTTGTAAGTTTTCCAAGGTTGTAGGATTTGCTACAACATGCCACCATCATCTTTGTAATTACCGTTTTTACTAAAGCAATTAATTGTCAAATGTCTTTGATCACCCAATATTTTGTGCTTTGTGTATACTTCCCCTTATACTACCATTGATAACTATTAGAGTAATTGTGATGCCACCATATACCGTAATTTCTAGCATATCCTTCAGATAAGAAAGATGGTTTCTGCTATTTGGGTTTTCTTTACTAGAAACATTGTTACTTCAAGAATAAATTGAGTTAATTCACAGACTCAGCCAAAAGTTTTGTCACCCCTAAATTATACTAAGAAAAAAAAATTTCCTTATATGTCTTCTTAAAATGGATCTTTTTGTTGAAAGTGTGCAGGATTTAATTTATCTTTGACTGTATGTTGTGTGTGTGTGTGTGTGTGCATACGCACATGTGCTCAGGCTTATTTCACTAGTCTTTACTTCTTTTACTGAAAACTAAAGACTCTTAGGTATTCAAATTTGAGGTAAGGAAAAAAAAATCTCAAAACATCTTTGTGGAAGAGAGGGATTAGAGTGAAAAACATTGGAAATTGAGAGTCCTCAAATGCATGGCTGATTTCCCCATGTTACATTCATTGAGTTCTGAGACTCTGCAGGACATTGCGTTACACAAAAAAATTCTCCAAAGGCAAAGGGAAATCTTCCAGAGTTTGATGTTACTAAAGAAATAAGCATCTTTTGGGATAAGGGGTTGAACTCAAAGCATAACGCCAGCTCTCCAGTTAAAGTCTTAACCAGATTTTCAGGCTACATTGAGTAGGAAGTTGGATATCTGGGTAGAAAAAATTTGCAGAGAATAGCTGGATCACCCAATGTGCTGGTTGACCCAATGCTTTAGTTCGGCAAAACCATATATATGCCAGACACATAAACAAAATCGTAGGAAAGATACACTTAGAGACAAGAGATAAATAAGAGATAAACTGGGTCTTGCTAAACTGCAACCCACACCTGACACCACTTAATCTGTTTACCAGAGGAAAGGGGTTACTCCAATATCATATGGAGTCTGTCGTTCTTTATTTACACAAGATCTAGTGTCAAAAATAAATACTAAGTTTGCAAAGAGCCAAGAAAATAAAATTCATGGTCCAAAGAAAATGAAACACAAAAAAGAGACACAAAATAATTCTATACAGCAGTGTACATACAATAATTTAAAATTGGAATCGTAAATAAAATAAAATAAAACATTGCCCAAATAAATAAAAAGATGAAAACGACTGATAGATAATGGGAATCTATAAAAAAAAGTATTATATCGATTTTTATTAGCCAGGCGTGGTGATGGGCACCTGTAGTCCCAGCTACTCTGGAGGCTGAGGCAGAATAGCGTGAACCCGGGAGGCGGAGCTTGCAGTGAGCTGAGATGGCGCCACTGCACTCCAGCCTGGGGGAGACAGCAAGACTCTATCTCTAAATAAATAAATAAATAAATAAGTATTATATAGATGGCTTAAAGTTATTTTTAAAAGAAAATTCTTAGCCAGATTAAATTTAACAGATTTTATTTGAGCAAAAATAAAATTGTGAATTGGGCAGCCTCCTAAGCCAGGGTAGGATCGAGCAGACTCCAGCACAGCCGCATGGTGGAAGAAGAATTACGAACAGAAAAAAGAAACTAACATACAGAAAACTGAACTGAGATACAAAAACAGTCATATTGGGTACATTTAGGGGTTTGCTTTATTTAAACAGAGTTTGAACAATTAGCCCTCTTTAACTGACCAAAACTCAGTGATGGGAACAAGAGTAGGTTATAATCTGTTTACACCTCCGTTTAGGTTATAGTTCACTATGTACAGGTCAACATTTGGGCTGAACTTAAAATATGTGAGGAGGCAGAATTAAGCTAAACTTGATTTAACACTACAGTATATTAAACTAATAAAACGAAGAATAGATTCAACAGAAAATTGGACACAGTAGATTAAATTAGTTGAATAATGAATGAAGCAATAAATATAACTATGCTTGCCTTTCTTCAAATAATTTTACACATGTAGTCATAGATATTATTCTAAACCACCAATTTGATCACTTTCTTAAAAAATAATAAAATATTACTGCCCCCGGATCCCAATGCTTCATATACTCCTGAGGCATAACCTCAGTATCTCATAACCATGTGTAAGCACACAGTTCCAACCACTCCCACTGTAAGTCACCATCACTACATGGGCATCTGAAGCTGGCCCCTTCATTTGTGCATATGCATGCTGCTATCTTTTGCTATCATTGGTTTTTGTGTGTGGAGCTGACCCTATGAGGGTCCGTCTCATAACAGATGCGAATTCTGGGAGATACAATTCAAGTTGAGATTTTGGTGGGAACACAGCCAAACCATATCATTCTGCCCCTGGCCCCTCCAAATCTCATATCCTCACATTTCAAAATCAATGATGCTTCCCAACAGTTCCCCAAATTCTTAACTGATTTCAGCATTAACCCAAAAGTCCACAGTCCAAAGTCTCATCTGAGACAAGGCAAGTCCCTTCCACCTATGAGCCTGCAAAATCAAAATCAAGCTAGTTACTTCCTAGATCCAATGGGGGTACAGGTATTGGGTAAATACGAACACTCCAAATGGGAGAAACTGGCTAAAACAAACGGGTTGCAAAGTCCATGCAAGTCTGAAATCCAGCGGAGTAGTCAAATTTTAAAATTCCAAAGTGATCTCCTTTGAGTCCAAGTCTCACATCCAGGTCATGTTGATGCAAGAGGTGGGTTCCCATGGTCTTGGGCAGCTCCACTCCTGTGGCTTTGCAGGGTGCAGCCTCCCTCTTGGCTACTTTCATGGGCTGGCATTGAATGTCTGTCGCTTTTCCAGGCACATGGTGCAAGATGTCGGTGGATCTACCATTCTGGGGTTTGGAGGATGGTGACCCTCTTCTCATAACTCCACTAGGCGATGCCCCAGTAGGAACTCTGTGTGGGGGCTCTGACCCCACATTTCCCTTCTGCACTGCGCTAGCAGAGGTTTTCCATGAGGGCGCCACCCCTGCAGCAAACATTTGCCTGGGTATTCAGGCATTTCCACACATCTTCTGAAATCTGGGCAGAGGTTCCCAAACCTCAATTCTTGACTGCTGTGCAACCACAGGCTGAACACTGCATGGAAGCTGCCAAGACTTGGGAATTCCACTCTCTGAAGCCACAGCCTGAGCTCTATGTTGGCCCCTTTCAGCCATGGCTGGAGAGGCTGGGAAACAGGCACCACGTCCCTAGGCTGTACACAGCACTGGGACCCTGGCCCTGGCCTATGAAACCACTTTTTCCTCCTGGGCCTCTCAGCTTGTGATGGGAGGGGCTGCCATGAAGGCCTCTGACATTGCCTGGAGACATTTTCCCCATGGTCTTGGGGATTAATATTAGGCTCCTTGTTACTTATGCAAATTTCTGCAGGCAGCTTGAATTTCTTCTCAAAAAAAAAAAAAGGGGTTTTCTCTTCTACTGCATCATCTGATGCAAATTTTCTCATCTTTTATGCTGTTTCTCTTTTACTTATTCTATTACCTCCCACTGAGTCCCTCCTACAACATGTGGGGATTCTGGGAGATAGAATTCAAGATGAGATTTGGGTGGGGACACAGCCAAACCATATCATTGCTAAAGTTATGTGATTGTTGACATTGTGGACCCCACCTCCCTGAATCAACAATCTGCCAACTCCCATTCCATCCTGGAATCACTGTGTACCCCAACATTTGGCATGCAAATCCACAGCACACTCCAACCTACCTACCCTCTCTGTCATTCTCCACACATCTTGAGTTGAAGGTCTAAAGACATACAGTAACCAAGTGGATTAAAATATAAGACCCAAATATATGTTGCCTACAATAGACTCACTCTGGTTTAAGGACAGAAAAAGAAGGGTGAGTTGGATGATATTGATTAAAAAATAAAAAATTTCAGTTAGGAGAAATACATTCAAGAAACATATTGTATGTCATAATAAATAAAGTTAATAACAATGTATAACATTCTTGAAAATGTTAATACAGTGGATAAGTATTCTTACCACATGAACTAATGAATATGTTAAATAATTAAATTTACGTATGCAATGCATATATACTTGAAAACATCTTGTTGGACATGATAACTACACACAATTTTTTTAATTGTACTTTAAGTTCTAGGAAACATGGGCACAACATGCAGGCTCGTTACATAGGTATACATGTGCCATGCGGGCCTGCTGTATCCATTAACCAGTCATTTACTTTAGGTATTTCTCCCAATGCTATCTCACCCCCTGCCCCCCACCGCATGACAGGCCCCAGTGTATGATGTTCCCCACCCTATGCCCAAGTGTTCTCATTGTTCAGTTCCCACCTATGAGTGAGAACATGTGGCTACACACTATTTTTAAAAGGGTGATGATTATTACTTTGAATATAGCAGATAGCAGTCAAAAACATGTAGCATTGTTCTGAATTCTGTTGACATTCACCAATTATAATCTATAATCATAAGCTTATGTAACATTTCATTTATGTATGTTGAAGACATTTACTCTTTTGAAAAGGGACTCCATCTGCTGAGAAGAGACACAGTTCCGTTTTAAAATCCTATTTCTAAAAACCTCAGATAATTTTGAAATTACTAATATTACTACATTGATTTATTCACGATTTTATAAAGGAGGATTTTATATTTTAAAAGTGCAGTTCCATTTGTGCTGGTATCATTTGTCTACATAAAGTTAAAGTGTTTTGATGTTAAGAATAACTACAGCATAGAATTTCCTCAAAATAAAGTGAATAGTTGAGAGAAAGAAAGAAAGAAAGAAAGAAAGAAAGAAAGAAGGAAAGAAAGAAAGAAAGAGAGGAAGAAAGAAAGAAAGAGAGGAAGAAAGAAAGAAAGAGTGAAAGAGGGAAGGAAGGGAGGCAGGGAGGGAGGAGGGAGGGAGGAGGGAGGGAAGGAAGGAAGGAAGAAGGAAGTAAGAAAGGAAGGAAGGAAGGGAGGGAGGGAGAGAGGGAAGGAGGAAGGAATACATAAACTGAAAATAAAGAGATGGAAAATGATATTCTATGCAAATAATAAAAGTAAGCAAGGATAGCTATAGTTAAACAATATAGACTTTTAGTCAAGAAGAAGAGGTAAAGAAGGTTATTATGTAATGATAAAAAGGTCAATTCTTAAAAAGGCTATAAAATAATATACATATGCTTACCCAATATGAAGTACCTACATATATAAATCAAATATTAACATATCTGAAATGAGAAATAGACAAAAATACAATAAGAGTTGGGGATTTTATACCCCACTTTTATCAAAGTACAGATCATATTGATAGAAAATCAACAAGAAAATATTGAACTTAAACTACCTTTTAGACCAAATGTAACCTAACAGACATATACAAAGCCTTCCAATTAACAGCAGTAGAACACTCCTTTGTATGTTCACATAGAACATTCTCCAGGATAGGTCATATGTTAGTTCACAAAACAAGTCTCGGTATATTTAAAGACTAAAATAAAATCAAGCATCTTTTTCCACCACAATAATATGAAAGTAGAAATCAATAATAGGAAAAAAGTTAGAAAGCTCAAAAAAATTTAGAAATTAAACAACAATTATCTGACCAACAGATGGGTCAAAGTATAAATAAAAAATAAATTAAATATAAATTAATATCTTGAGATAGTGAAAATGGAAACACAACATATCAGCAAAAGCAATCTTGAGAAGGAAGTTTCTAGTAATAAATGCTTTTGTAAAGAAAAGAAAGTTTGAAAGTAGACAGTCTAATATTACACTCAAGGAACTAGAAAAAGAATGACAATATAAATCCAAAGTTGGTAGAAGGAAGGAAATAACAGAGATCAGAGGACAAATAATTGAAACAGACACAAGAAAAACAGTAGAAAATAACAAAACTTAGAGTTGCTTTTTTGAAAAAATAAACTCAAAAAAGTTTTAGCTAGACTAATCAAGAGATAGGAGAGAAAACTCAAATAAATACAATCAGAAATGAGAGGCACTACAACAGTTACCACAAAATACAAAGATTCTAGGAGACTACTGTGAAAAATGTATATTCCAATAAATCAGATATCTAAAAGAAATGAACAAATTCCTGGAAACATAAAACCAACCAAGACTGAATCATGAAGAGATAGAAAATCTGAACAGAACAATAATGCGTAAGAAGATTGAATCAGTAATCACAAACCTTCAACAATAAACGTGCAAGACCAGATGCCTTAATTGCTGAATCTACCAAATGTTTAAAGAAGAATTAATACCAAACCTTTTCAAACTCTTCTAAAAAAACTGAAGAAGAGAAGCATCCTAACTCATTTTATGAGGTCAAAATTACGCAATTACCAAAGCCAGGCAAAGATACTACAAGAAAAAAAAATTTGCAGACCAATATGTCCAATTAACATAAATGCAAAAATCTTTCACAAAATACTGGCAAACCAAATTCCACAGTACATTAGAAAGATCATAAACCATTATCAAATAGGGTTTTTCCCTAGGGTATAAAGATTATTCGATGTACACAAATTGTTAAATAAAATACACCACATGAATAGAATAAATAAAAGTCATATGATCATCTCAACAGATGCATAAAAAGCATTTGATTTTGTAACCTGCAACTCTACTGAATTCCTTTATCTGCTATAAAAGTTATTGTTTGATGGGATCTTTAAGGTTTCAATAGATAAAATCATGTTATTTGCAAACAGACACAATTTCACTTTTTAAATTTTCTATTTAGGTGACTTTTTTTTCTCTTTCTCTAGACTAATTGCTTTGTCTTAGATTTCCATTACTGTGTTCAATAGAGATGGCAAAAGTGAACATCCTTGTCTTGTTTGATCTTAGAGGAAAACCTTGTAATTTTACACCATCTAGTATAATATAATGTTAGCTATGGGCTTTTTATATGTGGCCTTTATTGTGTTGAGGCCACATTCCTTCTATATCTAATTTGTGAGAATTTTTATTATGAAAGTGTGTTAAATTTTGTCAAATGCTTTTTCTGCATCTATTAAGATGGGTATTTTTAAAGAGACAGAAAATAACAAATGTTGACAAACATGTTTAGAAAAGAGAATCTTTACTGTTAATGGGAATGTAAATTGTTAGAGCCATTATAAAAATACTATGAAGAGGGCCAGGCACAGTGGCTCATGCCTGTAATCCTGGCACTTTGGGAAGCCGAGGTGGGCAGATCACGAGGTCAGGAGTTTGAGACCTGGTCAGCATGGTTAAATCCTGTCTCAGCTAAAAATACAAAAAATTTGCCTGTCATGGTGGCGTGCACCTGTCATTCCAGCTACTCGAGAGGCTGAGGCAGGAGAATTGTTTGAACCTGGGAAGTGGAAGTTGCAAGTTGCAGTGAGCTGAGCTGAGATTTTTGTCACTGTAATCTGGCCTGGGTGACAAGAGTGAGACTCTGTCTCAAAAAAAAAAAAAAAAAAAAAAAAAAGAAAGAAAGAAAAACATACTATGAAGATTTCATAAAACATTAAAAATAGAACTACCATATGATCTTGTAATCCCTCTTCTTGGTACATATCCGAAAGAAATAAAATAACTATCATAAAAATACATTTACACTCTCATGTTCATTGTGGCATAATTCATAATAGTCAAAATATGCAAACAATATAAGTGTCCAAGGACAGATGAATGGGTAAAGAAAATGTGGTATACATGAAATAATGAAAATGTTATTTGGTCTTAAAATACAAGGAAGCCTTGCTATTCATGACTACTTGTATTAATCTAGAAGGTATTGTGCTAACTGAAATAAACCAGACATGAAAAGATAACAACTGCATGATCTTACATATATGCAGAATTTAAGAAAGTCAAATTTATAGAAGCAGAGAGTACACTGATGGTTACCAGGGCCTGGGGTATGCTGAAAAAGGAGGAATATTGTCCAAACAGTACAAACTTTCAGTTTAACACGAATAAATTACGGTACAACATGGTGACTAGAGTTAATAATATATTATATGCTTGAAATTTCCTAGGAGAGAATATTTCAAGTATTTTCACCACAAAAAAAGGTAAATATGTGTGATGATGGATATTTTAATTAGCATGATTGTGGTAATTATTTCTTAATGTATAAGTATATGAAAATGTCACCTGTGTACCATATATATATATATATAATTTTTTTATCAATCGTACCTCAATAAATCTGTATTAAAAAAGAGAAGCTGATGTCAAAAAAATTAACAGACTCTCATTACACATAAGGTATTTTACATATTCATTATATGACTAACATTATCTTACATGTCCCGTCTCTTTCTACCTTCCTAGAACATACTATTCACGCCACATGTTAATTGTATAAAACCTAAGTTTATTAGTGGGACACTGAAAAATCCTTCCTGATAGAAAGAGAGGACATGTTCTGGAGTGGATTCAGAAGTAAGCATAAAAAAGTAGACACTGTGAAACCACAGTTCAGAGAACTATCAATGGAATATCATTTTTGAGTAGCTAAAGTGATTGGTTGAGCTGGGCACAGTGGCTCACACCTGTAATCTCAGAGCTTTGAGAGGCTGAGGCAGGTGATCACCAGATGACAGGAGTTCAAGACCAGCCTGGCCAACATGGTGAAGCCACGTCTCTACTAAAATTAAAAAAATTAGCTGGACATGGTGGTACATGCCTATAGTTGCAACTACTCAGGAGGCTGAGGCAGAGAATCGCTTGAACCCAGGAGGCAGAGGTTGGAGTGAACAAAGATCATGCCATTGCACTCCAGCCTGGGCGACAGTGTGAGACTCTGTCTCAAAAACAAAACAAAACAGAAAATATTGTTTGACAAACACTACAGGATCTTGCCCAAGGGCTCGTGCCACTGAAAATAATGTTTGAGAAAATGTAGTCTGACAGACTGTATAGTACTGAATATAGTTTCAGAGAATTTAGTTTTAGAGATTAAGTGCTGTCTTCTAAAAAAATAAAATTATAGGCACATGGGGGTAGTATTGATATTTCTTTCCAGTGAACTCAGGCCAAGATATAATTATTTTCCTCCTTAAGACTCTCTCAGTGTCAAATGATAGACTTTATGTACACAAAGTGCTTTTCAATGCCATCTTCAGACACCCTCTGTGAATGTGGGACCATGCCAGAGTTTTACATCCGAATGTTGGTAAATCCTCCACAACTGTTGCAGTAAATATTTCTCTTTCTTGGCCACAAAAGGTGGCATCAAAAACAGAATAAAATAATTAGATATTTTCTAAGATTTAAACAAAGATCCACAGCAATTTAAATTTTGAATAGGAATCATTAGCTTTATTAGTTGAGTTTTTCCCATGTATATACTAAATCCAGATTACAGCATATCAGTTTTGGAAAAGATGTGTTAACAGATGACATTTATACATGCAGTTTATTAAGGAATATTTCAAAAGTGTGTGTTCTTCTGAAATACTTAAGTTAAACCCTATTTATCTTTCAAATTAAAAAAATTATCATTTTATTAACAAATTATATTGTATAATTATCTGAGAATTCTTACACTATATTGAAAATGATTTTAAATAACTACCTCCACTAAGAATATATTTGAACTAACACTAGGAATTGTATAGCATTTATGTGATTATAGCATTATGTGATATAAATAGGAATATAATTACTTTTTATATCAGAAAAATTATACTGAATTTCTTTGGAAATATTTGAGAAATAGATTTCTGTTATTAATTTACACTGAATAGATTTAAGCACAATGACTGCTAAACTTTGGACAGTAAAAGTATTATAAGTACAGATTCTTATGTTGTAACATATGGGAAATTACACAATTCCCATAAAACAAAATGCAGAAATTCAGCAGTAACTCATTTTCTCAAGAGGAGTTATACTTAAATTATATTTGTCCTTCTGCAGGATCAGGTCAGTTGAACAAAATAGGGCATTAATCAAGGTATGGTAGTGGTACACGCAATCTCTACTGATGCCATTTTAATTCCTATTTCATGTCATAAATTTTAACTTCCAATTTAGGGAGCTTACAAATATGTTCCAGTAGCTATGAGGAAAGAGCAGTTGTGTCAACACAAAACTGATCCTTAAAAATATGCCAAAATACGTGTATTCTGGGATATTAGTGATATCTTCAAAATTCAAAGATGGAAGTAGCTTAGTGTAACTACCTAAAATAGAACTATGTTACTTCACTCAATTCACTTCCTAATCAAAGTCAAAAGCTAGCCCTAAGTTGGAGAAAATGTTTTAAATCCTTGATGTGGAGACAACACATTTACATGAGTGCCTACTCAGGCAAGGCAGCAATAGGAACTATTGCTTCTTAAAATGGTTTTACAATGAAATGTGATTGTTATGTCTGTTGGTTGTCTTTGTTAGTTTTATCATACATCTATCATACAGTATAGAGAATATAGAAACTACATGTGCAGTGCCTCTCAAGCACTCATTACTCTTATTTTTACAATATCCCTGCAGGTTAAGTGCTATCAGTCCCATTTTCCATTTAGAGAAATTTAAGTGTCTTGTTTAGTTCAAATGGTACTAAAACCTTATATTATAAATTTCTTGCTTTAATATATATTGAATGAAGATATGTGCAAAGAAATGTATACATAAAACCCATTAAAACATAGTCTCTAAAGAGAATATTGCACTTATTTGTAACACTGGAATTACTTATATTTATTTATGTATATATGCCATTAATTTTAAATTATAAATGTATAGGAAAACCTGCCTTTCAGGCATGAGTCTTCAGTTGGTTCCTCAGCTATGACAATAGTGTTTAAATTTTGATCACTATTTGCCTACTGTTAAAACATATGGGACTTTCTGAATTATCAATACAGAATTTCAGCTCTGTGAATATTTACTAGATCCGAAAAAATGGGATTTATTGATGCTAAAGCTTTATCAAAAGCTCAAAGCTCAAGCCCCCAAATCGAAAGCTTTGTCCTTGGATATGGCCAATTAATTGCAAAATTATTTACATGGATACACTGCCCTGATCCCTCATAAAATTTCCCCTGCTAAATTGTGTTACAAAGAGAGTTCTATTAAAACATTGCTACGAGAGTTGTTTTATTTATTATGGTGGCATTGTCTTATGCAGATGCAGGGGACAAAATTCACTCAGTCTTAGAAACTAGAATGGTTAAAAATCCCTAACTTTTTCTTGACTTTGAACACTACAAATCTAATAACTGAGAATCTTTTACCCTTGACAGTGATTTCTAGAACGTTCAGGACAAATTTGTGGCCCAATTCTAAGAAGTGTGCGGGATCTTATGGCACACACTTCACCCTTGGCTTCATTTTATTTATCTTACCACTAATGTTCTTCACTGCTGTTTCTACAGTTATTTATATTATTGTGCTGCTTGTGCTTTTGAGCTACCTTTATGTCTCATAAACATAACTTTACTCACATTCATTCCACAGAAAATTTGAGGCAGTTTTCTTATAACTTAATATATTAAATTTATTAAAAGATTATAACACAGGAATATATTACCATGAGAAGTAATAGTGTGAGTTAAGCCAGTATGCAGATGTGAGTAAAACACAGCTTTTAGAAGTGGCTACATATTTGTTTCAGTAGTTTCTTGTGGCCAAAGCAAAGAAGGCATATGATTAGTTACAAAATTTACTTTGTCAACCAAGGGAGATATCTTTTTTTAAGACCATATTGTATCCAAAACATGTCATTTTTTCCCCTAAAACTTAAGGTTTAAATTTAAGTTTCTTTTCAGAAATACATTATCATGATGTTCAACTCTGTTTTTATATAATAATAGTGTTTACTACTGAATCAAGTGAGCCAATAGTATTGTATGTAACAGAATGCCATTCCTTTTTCTGTGGAAGGAAGAGCTGAAGAGAGTAATTACTAGCAATGATTTTATACTAAATAATCAAAATAATTTCCACATACTAATAAAATTTAATACAAAAAATATTAAGAGAAGATATTGGGAATGTCTTATTTTGTAATTACAAAGTAAATTGCAGATAATTATTTTTCTGTAATGGTCAAATTGCCTCTTATTCAAGGAATATAAAGCATCTGTTTTTTTCAGTGCTTATAAGCCTCATAAGTACACATGAAGACCTTACTTTGCAAACAGTTTTGATAATGCTGCAAGGTCTAAAATAATAACGTTGTCCAGAAAATTAGTGCTACTCTTCATCTTCAATGCCTTGCTACTCCTCATTCCAAGTTTGAAAATGAATATACCTCAGATTCATGAGCATTTGGGAATTTGGCTTTTAAAATACGTGGGGAAGTGTGGACTAGTTAAAAAATAATTCAGAGAAAATTAGTATTAGTAGAAAAATAAACTAAGTTATATTCCTACTTCTTATCATTCATGCCTCTAACTAATAAGGTATATCTCTACCCCAACCCATCTCTATCTCACCTCTTATTTTTCTGCATTTTGCTTATAGTGCTCATCTTTGCATGATATATAGTATTTATATGTTAGTTTTTAAGTGTCTTGTCTATAGTTTCCCAATAGAATACAAGTCTGTGGAAAAAGGGAGGGTTCTCACTCTTCCAGAACATGGTCTAGATATTGTAGTTGAGCATGCTAGATATGATACATAACGTTTACTCCTATTGTTTGTGCTCTTGTTTGTGTTTATTATTCCCCCAAACTCCTTGCTTCCAGAATTCCAATTAGCAAGAGAAACGAGTCTAATACTGAAATAGGATCATTCCCTTTACCCCTTCATGGGACTCGCAAAGGGGCTGGCTCATTTACTCAGCCTGTAATGCTCAGCCTCTCACAGCATGGGGAGCATGCAGGGGAGTGGGTGCAGGGGCCAGGATGAGCGCTTCTGGGCAACCATCAGGAACAGAACTCCTTGTGGGCCCACAGCAGTGTCTAGGGGTTGCCCATGACCCCTGAAGCCCCAGAGGGATTGTATTGCAGTATAATCTCTTAGTTTTGCCATCCATGGCTGGCTTAAGAGTTACACAGCTCAGTGGAGGGTCAGTGTGACCACTTCTTGCACCTGCACCTGGGTCCTTATCCGGCATCCAGGAAGAATCAGGTCCTGTGAACGATTTGAAAGGGTGGTGAATGTGGAGTATTTTATTGAGTGGTGGGAAGTGGCTCTCAGTGGCATGGGGAGCTGGAAAGGAGATGGAGTGAGACTGTTCCCTGGTCAGGAACAGTCAAACTATTCTCCAAGGTCCCACTGTCAAGCTGTTCCTCTGAAGTCAAGCTGCTTCTCTCTGATGTCTGGCTACTTCTTTTCTCTCTCTGCTGCTCTGATGCTCTGCTACTGGAGCCTGGGGATTTTATGGGTACAGGATGGGGGGCGACAAAGGTCAGGGGGTTTGGGAAAGGCAACATTTGTGTAGGAAAACAGTAATGCATGTTCTCACTTTGGGCTGTGGGTCCAGGCTTGAGGGTGGTGCCCTCATCAGGAACCCTGCCCTTTTCTATGCAGTATTTCCTGCCTCCTGTCCATGTCAACACCTATAAAGGAAATTCCATCAAACTAATAGTTGTTTTGTCACCAGAAACCTTATGAGCCAGAAAAGAATGGGGTTCTACTTTCAAACTTCTTAAAGAAGAAAAAACTGCCAACCATGAATTTTGTCTACTGCTAAACTAAGCTTCATAAATAAAGGAAAAATAAAGTATTTTCCAAACACAAAGCAAACACTAAGGGAATCTGTCACTACTGGACGTGCCTATAAAAATACTCAAGGGAGTTCTAAATATGGAAATAAAAGGTCTATAGTTGTCATCATAAATACAGATGAAAGTGTGAAACTCATAGGTTTTATAAAACAGTTACACAATTGTGAGTACAAAGCAACTAGTTAACAACATTATGAGAGAAAAAAACTTTACATATTAATATTGACTTTGAACACAAATAAATTAAATGCTCCACTCCAAAAATATAGATTGGCAGAATAAACTTTAAAATTGTTGCAAAAACAAAACCACACATATCAATATTAACTTTGAATGTAAATGAATTAAATGTTCAACTTAAAATATACATATTGGAAGAATGAATTAAAAAAAAAACAGATCCAACCATAGGCTTCTTAAAAGAAACCCATCACACTGATAAAGACACTTATAGACTCAAGGCAGAAGAGTGAGAAAAGATATTTCATATGAATAGAAACAAAAAGGGAGAGGAGTGTCTGTACTTACATCAGATAAACAGACTTTAAATCAACAATGTAAAATAAGAAAAGGAAGGTCATTAAATATTGATAAAGGGATCAATTGAACCAGAAGATGTAACAATTCTAAATATGTATATACACCCAACACAAGAGCAGCCAGATTCATCAAACAAATGCTACTAGATATAAAAAAGGAAATAGCAATACGTTATAGTGGAGACCTTCAACATTCCACAGACAGCAGTAGACATCATCAAGACAGAAACATAAAGAATGAAACACTAGGCTTAACTAGACTCTAGATCAAATGGACCTAACAGACATTTACAAAATATTCTACCCAACAGGTGCTAAACATATGCTCTTCTCATCAGTGCATGAAACATTTTTCAAGATTGACTGTAAGGCCACAAAAAACTCAATACATCTTAAAAAGTGGCAATCATATCAAATGTCTTTTCATGCCATAGTGGAATAAAACTTGAAATCAATTCTAAGAAGAAGTCTTGAAACTATACAAACACATAGAAATTAAAAAACCTGCTTCTGAAACATCTTTAGGCCAATAATGAAATTAAGATGGAAATCTTAAAAAATAATTTGAAATGTGAAAATAGAGCTACAATGTCCCCAAACCTCTGGGATACAGCAAAAGCAGCATTAAAAGGAACATTGTAGTGTTAAATGCCTGCATAAAAAGGATAGAAAGATCACAAATTCACAAACTAATGTTACACCTCAAGGAACTAGAAAAACAAGAACAAACCTAATTCGAGCTTGCAGAAGAAAAGAAATAAAAAGATCAGAGCAGAACTAAATGACATTGAGCAAAAAAATACAAAGGATCAACAAAATTAAAAGTTTGTTCATTGAAAAGGTAAACAAAATCGACAGACTGCCAGCTAGAACAACCAAGGAAAGAAGAATTAAGATTCATGTAAGTACAATCAGAAATTAAAAAGGAGACATTACAACTGATACCACAGAAATACAAAAGATCATCAGAGGCTGCTATGAACATCTGTATGCCCACAAGGTAGAAAACCTAGAGGAAATGGATACATTCCTGGAAACATATAACCCCCTAAGACTGAACCTGGAAGAAATAGATATCCTTAACTGATTCATAAGTAGAGAGATTTAATCAGTAATAAGAAATATACCCTCCACCCCCAAAACAAACCCAGGACCAGATGGATTCACAGCCAAATTGTACCAGATGCATCAAGAAGGACTGGGACCAATCCTAAAAATTAAGGAGAAAAGACTACTCTTTAACTCAATCTGCTCAGCCAGTATCGTCCTAATACCAAAGTCAGGCAAGGACATAACAACAACAAAAAGAAACCATAGATGAATATCTTTGATAAAAATAGATGCAAAAATCCTCAACAGAATACTAGCACGTGAATCTAACAGCTCATCAAAAAGACAATATGCCAAAATCAAGTGAGTTTTATTGCAGGCATACCAGGGTGGTTCAAAAATACACAAATCAATAAATGTAATCCATTCACCACATGAACAGCATTAAAAAAACAAAAACCACAAAATCATCTCAATAAACTTAGAGAAAAGTATTTTTAAAAATTTCCTATTGGTAAAAAATCATCAATAAACTAGGTATATAGAAAATACCTCAAAATAATAAAAGCCATTTATAAAAAACACAATCAACATTATAGTTAATGGGGAAAAGATGAAAGTATTCCCCCAAAGAACTGGAACAAGACAAAAATGCACATTTTCACCACGCCCATTCAACATAGTACTAAAAGTCCTAGCCAGAGCAATCAGGCAAGAAAAAGAAATGAAAGGCATCCAAATTGGAAAAGAGGAAGTAAAAATATTTCTGTTTGCATACAAAGCAACTTTATGGTATTATATGGTATTATATCTTTATGGTATTATTATCAGAAAACCCTAAAGATTCCCCCAAAAGACTTCTCTAGATTTGATAAATAGATTCAATAGCATTTCAGGATACAAAATCAACATCTAAACATCTGTAGCACTTCTATACACTAATAATGAACAAACTGAGAACCAAATCATGAGCTCAATCTCATTTATAATAGCTACAAAAAATTACCATACCAAGAAGCATGTTTAATCAAGTAAGTGAAATATCTCCATGATAAAAACTACAATAAAACTGATGAAAGAAATCATAGATAACACAAATGGAAAAATATCCCATGCTCATATATTAGAAGAGTTAACATCATTAAAATGATGATGCTGCCCAAAGCAATTTACCATTTCAATACAATTACTATCAAGTTGCTAATGACATTTTTCACAGAATTAGAAAGAAAATCTTAAAATTCACACAGAACCAGAAAAGAATCTAAATATCCAAAGCAATGCTAAACAAAAAGAACTATTCTGGAGGCATCATATTACCTGACTTCAAATTATACTACAAGGTTATGCTAACCAAAACATCATGGTTCTGGTATAAAAATAGACATATAGATCAAGAAAACATGATGGGGACCCAGAAATAAGCCAGTCAACTTACCTTTGAGACAGTCAGCAAACTCATATACTGGAGAAGGGACATTCTATTCAACAGATGGTGCTGGGAAAACTGGACAGTCATATGCAGAAGAATGAAACTGATCCATATCTCTCACCATGTACAAACATTAACTCAAAATGGGTTAAAGACTTAAATGTAAGACCTGAAACCATAAAATCTTAGAAGAAAACCTAGGAAAAACTCTTCTGGGCATTGGCCTAGACACAGAATTTATGTGTGAGACATCAAAAGCAAATGCAACAGGGCCTAAAATAGACAAATGGGACTTAATTAAACTAAAAAGCTTCTGCACAGCAAAATAAATAACAGAGTAAAAAGACAGAATGGTAGAAAATATTGCAAAGTGTGCATCCAATAAAGAACTAATATCCAGAATCTGCAAGAAACTCAAACAACTCAATAAGAAAAAAATCAATTTCATTAAAAGGTGAGCAAAGATATGAACAGATATTTTGCAAAAGAAGACATATATTGAATAACAAGCATATGAAAAAGTTTCTCATCACCAATCACCAGAGAAATGCAATTAAAACCACAATGAGATATTACTTTATACCAGTCAGAATGGATATTATTAAAAATTCAAAAAGCAACAGATGTTAGCAACGATGCAGAGAAAAGGAAACATTAATATTGCTGTTGATGAGAATGTAAATTAGTACTACCCATATGGAAAACAGTATGGAAATTCGTCAAAGCACTAAAAATAGAGCTACCATTCCATCCAGCAATCCCACTACTGGGTATCTACCCAAAGGAAAGGAAATCAATATATCCAAAAGATAACTGCACTCACGTATTTATCACAGCACTATTCATAATTGCAAAGATATGGAATCAACCTTTTATCTACCAATGAATGGATGATTGGATAAAGAAAATGTGGTATGTGTATACCTATATACACACCAAGGAATACTACTCAGCCATAAAAAAGAATAAAAATATGTCTTTTGCAGCAACATGGATGGAACTGGAGGCTGTTATCTTAAGTGAAATAACTCAGAAACAGTCCAATATTGCATGTTCTCAGTTAGAAGTGGGAGCTAAATAATGTGTACACATAGACATGCAGAATAAAACAAGACATTGGATACTCAGAAAGGTGGGAGGATGGGAGAAGGTGAGAGGTGAGAAATTATCTAGTAGGTACAATGTATTCTATTTGGGTAATGGTTACAATAAAAGCCCAGATCTCACTACTATGCATTATATCCATGTAAAGCAACTATATTTTACACCCTCCATCTATAAAAATAAGAAATATAAAAATAAATAAAACTAAAAACAATTATTTGGGCCAGGCGTGGTGATTTATGCCTGTAATCCTGGCATTTTGGGGGGCTGAGGCAGGCAGATCTCCTCAGGTTAGGAGTTTGAGACCAGCCTGGAAAATGTGGTGAAACCCCATGTCTACTAAAAATACAAAAATTAGCTGGGCATGGTGGTGTGCACCTGTAATCCCAGCTACTCGACTCAGGAGTCTGAGGCAGTGGAATAGCTTGAACCTGGGAGGCGGAGGTTGCAGTGAGCCAAGACTACGCCATTGCACTACAGCCTGGGTGACAGAGCAAGATTCTATTTCCAAATATATATATATATATATATATATATATATATATTCTTTGGATGCTCTAGGAGAAAAGGTTGCCCCTTACTCTTTCAATGTCAGGAACCAATCAATCTCATAGGTATACAGAATTTGGTGTAAAAGAATAGAAATCAACCTGTCAAACTTCTTTCTTATCTGCTTGCACACAACAGAGAGAGTTCATTTCAACTTCATCACCCTTTTGCAGCATTTTGAGATATAAATCATATTTGTTCTTGCTTTCTCATTTCATTTCATTAAAAATACTCACCTAAACCTGCCTCTGAGAAGCCTGAAACACCAGTTCATGTTCTGTCCCTAATACTGCATGGATTGTGTGGTCCACTTTTGCTCTTGGCTTTATAACATGGTTCTTCATATAGTCTAACTAACTGAAATCATGTTTTATGAAAACCTAGTCCTATTCTCCTTCAAACTGCCAGTACATACCATTTACTGTGAAACTTCCACTTCCTGTGATAGTGTAACAAGATAATAAAGATGGGCAAAATGACTTTCTCTTGTAGTATTAGTCTCATGCAGGTTCAGACTTAATATATGGTTATCTAATCTGATTTTGGACTATCACGCTTTCATACTGACTTTCTGATTCTAACTTAACATAGGTTGTTGGTGGTTTCCTAAGATTATTGAACTAGACACTTGTGAAAGATTTTGCTTGGGTTTCGTCCATCACTACAATCTCATCCTGATTTTGTAAATAGTACGATCACCACTTTATGGGCTAAATATTCTCTACAGGCTTTATTTGTTCAAAGCAGGAAGATTTTCACTGGCCTCTGTGTTTTCCGATCTTGCTCCCGGAGAGACTGCTCCACAGACCACTCAAGCACTTTTCTTCCAATGGCAGACAGGGGAAGGACATGTCCTCATGCAGTTACTGCTAGTCAAACAAGTGCCAAAAATATGTCTATTCCTACATTAGTTAAACATACTTACAACCTACCTGTCTCCAAAACCCACACATGGCTCTGTACCCATTTAAAATCAAGGCTCATGATGCCACAGAGCTCAGATTTGAGTATTATACTCACAAGCCTACATACTCTTAAATGACAAGCTAGTGACAGACATTCTTTGTAGGTTCGGTTTTAGATGACACCTCATTTAGTTAGTACAATTTTAGTATTTACTGAAAATACATATTTGGAAGCTGCAATTGCATAACAAATATACATTTAACATTTAACAAGATCAAACAAATGGTTGTTTCCCACCACTTTAAACCTGCTTTACCCCAATATTCCCCATGTCGGTAACATGGAGCATCCAGTTACTCAAACCTAAAATATTATATATTTTAAGGCTTCTTTTCCTTTACCCTTACATTTAATTAGTTAATTTGCTTCCTTTCTCTAGTCTTCTCACTTTAGTGCTTGGATCACTCTCATTTCTCTCTGAGATTTTGCTGAACCTTTGGCCTGGACTTCCCACCTTTAATCCTGCCAGTCTCTCACAATGATGATCCTTATAAGTTTCTCTGTGTGTGTGTGTGTGTGTGTGTGTGTATGTATGTGTCTGTGTGTCTGTGTACGTGGTAATGGGGGCTGGGTTGATAAAGAAATTGGTTGGGAAACTTGAACTTTTAGATTGAGCTTCAAAAACTTTGGATCAGAGACTTCTTTTTAAAAATTGTAAAATTTAACTACACTGGATCCATCTTCCCACATTGCCATAAGGTATGTGTTTTTTTAGGTTGCCAATGTGTCAAGTCTTCCCTGTGGTATCCTAACCCTGAAAACAGGTTTCAGTTGTCAATTTTCATCCTTTATATTTATGCTGCTATTTTTCTCTTGGCAAAAGAGGGAAAAAAACGTGCTTCCTATATACACACATCACTATCAAAAAATAAAAATATATCTTATGCATAGGATTGTCAACTGAAGTCATGCATACCTTGGAAGTGGAGAATTATTTCCACATATTTAATACTCAAGGTTAAAGCATCCATAGCTGAAATAATAAAATTTAAGCTGCCATTGTAATATCTGGGTTGTAGAAAATTGAGGACAGAACTACTTCTTCAATAGCAATCCTTTATTTACAATAAAGATGCACACAATGCCTTGAAGTTTAAAAACGACCATTAAATACAATATCTCATTTGATACTCACTACTACTAAGTAGAAAAAAAAGGGAAGGGATACTCAGGGAAGCTGATTTGTGAAAGTGGACACAGTTAATGATGAAGTAGTGAATGTTTCTTGGTCTCATGACTCTAAAACATCAACATTTTCTAACCGAGGACATAAACATCCTATAACCTGTCAGTTATAAATTGACTTAACATGCCTATCTCATTTGCTTCTCATATGCACAATATTGATAACTCAATGGTTGCTTATCAGGGGACATGAGTGTATGTCCCATTGATCATAGTCCTTTAACTTGAAGGGGATATTCTGGTTTAATGAAGAGGATGCAATCCAGGGTTGACATTCAATTCTGACATCTGCCATTTTCTGTAGGAACTAAAGCATGATGTAGTTTCACAAATTAAATCTATTTTGCAGATTATAGAGAGGAATAAACTTACCTATGGCATTACTGCTTTCTATGCTATAATCCAGGGGTTCCCAACCAGTAGTTGTCTGTGGCCTGTTAGGAAGTGGGCCATAGAGCAGGAGGTGACTGACAGGGAAGCAAACAAAGCTTCATCTGTATTTACAGCCCCTCCCTATTGTCCGCATTACTGCCTGAGCTCTGCCTCCTGTCAGATCAGCAGTGGCGTTAGATTCTCAGAGCAATGCGAACCCTGTTGTGAACTGCCCGTGCAGGGATCTAGGTTACAAGCTCCTTATGAGAATCTAATGCCTGATGATCTGTCACAGTCTCCCACCACCCCGCAATGGAACTGTCTTGTTGGAGGAAAACTGCTGTTTTTCTCCTGTTAAAAGAGGGGAAAAAAATGTGCTCCCTGTACACACACATCACTATCACATCACATCAGTGTAGTTAAATTTTACAATCAGGGCTCCCACTGATTCATTATAGTAACTTGTAGAATTATTTCATTACATATTAAAATGTAATAATAGAAGTAAAGTGCACAATAAATGTAATGCAATTGAATCATCCCCAAACCATCCTCTCCTCCACACTGGTCTGTGGAAAAATTGTCTTCCACAAAACCAATCCCTGATGCCAAAAATGTTGGGGACCACTGCTCCAATCAATTGTTCATTAAAGTCAAACTTTAGGTACATACTGTAGTTACACATTCTTTATTTCATTATTTGTTGAAGACATAATTTGAATTTTAAATTTATATTCTCACTGTATTTATGTAGAGAAATCAAAGGACATCTCAAGTTGAGGTTTAGGTCCAACAATTCATTGACCAATTTATGGAATTTGTTTTGGAGAACTAGGGCTACAGACAATTTAAAAATATTGTAGTACCAAAAAGGGTGGTGAAATTAAGGGAAGGGTAGACAAAGTTGTAGCACAGAATTATAAACATCTGGATTTATAACAGTCATATTTTAAAAAACGAAAAGCTACACATAAGATCTATAATTTTAAAAATGATTTAAAAAGTTAACCATTGACTAAAACAAATGTATTTTTTATCCTTACACATCGAACTGAATTTGAGAACAGAGTATTAAATTCACTCTGGAACTCTCCTAAAGTGACTAATTTGAAAGGCTATGGTGAGCAATTAAAATTGCATTTTTATTTTTCAAATCTGTGAAGATATCATTATGTGTTTACAATTTCTTTCCAAACTTAGACATGTCAATTTACTATTATTTTTCTTCTATTATCTAAAAATGCAAATAGGCTAGATACATTAAGAAAAACATCTTTGCAGTAAGGGAAAAAAGCAACATTTTTTAAAGCAGATTTTGATTGAATATAGCCTTTGCTCATTTGGCAAAGTACATTCTTAGGAATATTTGTTTTTCTCAAACCCATCTGAAAATGCTACCTTGAAGACTGATATTATAGGAGAAGCACTTTCTGAGTTGACAAGCCTCCACTATCCCTTCTCACTAAACACTCTACTGTTTATTTCTTGCTATGACAATAGTGTTAAAATCACCAAGGTAGTGTCTAGGCTGCTCTCAAACTGTTCTACCAATTTTGGAGCCTTAAATTTCTTTCTAAAGAAACTAAGTTGATAAGTCTTTTGAGCTTGAAAAGAACAGTGTTTCTGAGTTTCCACTGAATAATGCATAGATATGTTTTTAAAGGCATGCTGGATTTATCTAATATTTTTGCATTAATGGAAAATTTGGAAATTTTACATAAAGGAAAACCTAGCGTTTAAGTCTCTGGAATTCACTTTATATAATAATTGAAACACATAGAGACATGATCAAAGGCCAGAATATGGCAACCAGTGGCTAAGGGGCTTTTTGTTTTTCCTAGATTCAAGGTTTCTTAATGACATGTGCATAGTGTACCTTAACAAACACGCTGAGGTCATTGTGATCCCGGGGCCACTGTATCAAACATGCACACCTGATCTACTACCACACCACAGTCCCACCGAGCATATTAAGGGAGGCTTGCCACCTTCCCTGGTTACAGGCCCAGAGCTATCTTCCCCTCTTTGCCACTCATAGGATTGTGCATTTCATGCAGGTGAGTTGCATAGCTTTAAATCCTCAAGAAACCTAGGGAGACAACCTCTCCAATCAGGCTAGGAACTTAAGGTACCATTTTTCCAGACAAAAGTCTGTATACTTTTGACAAGCTGTACTAATCAATGATTAATATTTTTGTTCACTTGGTTTTTGTTTTGAGTATTTACTTTCTTTTATTTATAAAAAAAAATTTGAGGCAAATTAAAAATGAACAATTATGTTAATTGCACAATTATTGATAATCATTACTTTTTAGGTGGTTTATTTTTCATATCCTTATAACTATGTTATATATTTTATTTTATTTTATTTTGGGGGGACATTTTCAGATATACAGCAAAAGTGTATGTGATTTTTAAGGCACAGTTGCCCTTAAAGTATCTTCCTTTTAGTGACTAGATATTGGAAAGAACGTAATTCTTTAGTTGGAATTAAGTAAGTTATCAGTACCCTTAACCACTAACCCTAGAGTATTAACAATGGCTAAAATCTCAGAGTTTGAAGACTAATGATTCTGTTCCATGATGAAAAAGGTACCACCTCTCCCATCTTCTACATCCTCCATTATCAGGCTGCAAAGGGAGAAGAGTAGAAATTTCTGGAGCAAGTTGTATGCATGTTGGACATGGTCTATAGGAGCAAACTATGGGAGAAGCTGATTTGAAGCTGATACGGCCATCAGTGTGACATTAACAAGTAAAACTAGGCAAAGGTATGTCTTAGTAGAGTATTTTCAATTAACATTTGAAACAGAAAAATAAATATAATTAACAAAGAGATTAAAAACATGTCTTGGACTGGGCACAGTGGCTCACCCCTATAATTCCAACCTTTTAAGAGGCTAAGGCAGGAGGACTGCTTGAGGCCAGGAGTTCAAGATCAGCCAAGGCAACATAGAGAGACCTCATCTCTACACATTTTTTTACATTAGTCAAGTGTGGTGGTGCATGCCTGTAGATTCAGCTATTCAGGAGACTGAGGTGGGAGGATTACTTAAGCACAGGAGGCTGAGGCCACTGTGAGATATGATCATGTCACTGCCTTAGTGTCAGAGTAAGATTATGCCTCTAAAACTCTCTCTCTCTCTCTCTCACACACACACACACACACACACAAACACAATGCTATGTTTCTGTGTTGTTATTATGTCAGGTTTTAGATCTCTATATTTTTTGAACATATTTGAATAAAGTATAATAAATGAAATATATTATTATTATTAAATAAATATCTTTTGGAAACACTGAATACCTCATGGCTATGATAAAATGCTCTAGTTATTCATTCATGATATGAAACACCCAGATACTGTAGTGGAGATCCATGGTATCATTTTATGCCATGCAGAGAATATAATGAATGGTAGTATTTAGTAGCAATTTTAAAAAATCTAAATACGAATCACACACTGTTTTAAATCCATATCAGTTTAAATATGTAATCTGAAAATAGCCTATGTTTTTCATAATAATAAATTTCTACATTAGAATGAAAGATACCAAGAAGGCGAATCACTCTTCCTGCACCAGACATTCTCATAAATTATCACTATTTTTTAGTAACTGAGTTCTACAACACTGCTTATAATCTTTTTTTTTTTTTCGAGATAAAATTTTTAGTCATTGTCCCTTTAAGAGTGTTTTTCTAGCAGAACAAATTTATAGGTCTTATAAGTGAATATTGAAAAATAGCCAACAACTTTATTCAGTAGTTGTGGTGTCCCAGAACTTGCATGTCTATATATGAGACTTAAAGTAGTTGAAAAGAGAGAGAAACTTGTGCTATAAATTCCCACATGACATGAGTTCAAACAGAAATTCTCAAATATGATTGCTATTACATGTTCAAATACTTTACTAGAGGAAAAAGAAACAATACACAGTAGACAGACGTCCAATGTTGGATATTGTCATCTTCTGGCATTTCCTTGGAACAGAGCAGGTTTTTCTTAAATACATGTATACACACATTACAAAATATGCACATATTACACATACATACACATTTTAATACCTATACAGAAAATACGTATATACAAGAAATAATTATTATAAAAATCATTGCCAAACACAGATTATAGCAGAGCATTTGTTGTTTCGGGTTCTCCTGTTTCTGATCAGGGAATGTTGCCCTAACCCATTTTTTTTCCTTGACTTTCTTATTTCTGTTATACTCTCCCTCCCTCAGATGGACAAAGAGTGACTGGGTGGGGAAGGTGCAGGCACAGAAAATAGTTGGAGCCAGGAAATCTATGAGGTTAGATAGATTTTCCGTACTAATAAAGAAAATAAATTGTTCATTGCATTTTGTTAAGTTTTCAGCAGAATGTATATTTAAGTTTGTAAGTCAAGCATTTTGTGGCATGTCTGTCGATCTTAACTTGGCATTTTAGCCTTTACTTCAGCAGAGCCACAATGCAGCAAAATGGAGAGACAGATGTGATATTATCTACGTTTCAATTTATATAAATTTTTGCTATTTTTGTCTTTGTCAGTAGCAACCCTCTGGAGACTTGAAATAGAAAGAAAATAGTGAAAGTAGTGTTTGCTGATAGCCCTGTTACTAACTGAACCTAAACTGAGCTTTGGGTTGCTATGCAAGTTAATATCCCAGGAGAGTAAAGGAAATTGCGATTTTAAAAATTTCACAGGGACACAGTTCTAACAACACAGACTTTAGAGTTTGTCCTTTATCGGTGAAAGATAATTTTTCAATTGTCTATGTAGTCTTATTAAATAAAAGAAATTATATTAAATTAGCCTAAAAAGTTCATTTTGTGGCCTGAATATGGAGACTATTCTTAAAATTTTTTTTCCTCTTGAATCTTTATTTTTCTTGTTGCTTCAAAAAACGTCAGTTATAGTCCTTGTGTCTCTTTATTTTGTTTTAGATATGGCTTATTTTAATGACAAAAAGAGAGGGACATTTGGATGCAGCTTCTATGATTCCAAAGTTGAAGTAGAAATAAGCTGATGGCTAATAATAAGAAATGATGGTTGGGAAGCCCCCTAGTATAATGAGTGGATATCCAAATACTAGAGAGCTCTAGGTTGTTCTACCAATAAAGAGTATTATATTTTCACATCTTCTAGTGAGTAAGGAGGAGAGAAAGTTAATTTTCCACACTCAACCTTCATACACTTTTTTGCAATTCATTATTTATTATTAACCTTTCAGGTAAATTTACATATAAGGCAACGTACAGATTTTAGTTTACAACTTGATAAATTTTGTCAAATATATATACTCATAAATACCCATAAAATCAGCACTCTAACTGAGACATGAAATACATTCATCCTCTTCCAAAATTATCTTTTGTCCCTTTCTGTCTTGCTCAACCTCTGCTGACAAATTAGTGTTCTGATTTTTATCATTATAGATTAGTTATTCATAAACTAATCTTAAAACTATTATAAATACAATAATAGAATATAACAGAATAATAAACATTGTAGCCTTTTGTGTCTGGCTTCTTTTACTCAATATAATACTTTTGAAAATCCATCTATATTGTTGGGTATATCAGTAATTCATTCCTTGTTTGGAGAATCCCAAGTGATCTCAATAAGTATTTCTAGTTCCATAAAGTGAAATTGATATACATGGATGTCAAATATACAGGGAAATGTTTTTTGACAGATATATATTTCCTTATAACCATCACTCAAATCGAAGATATAAAAATTTTTCATCATTGCTAATCATTTTCTTGTGTTTCTTTTCAATCATTCCCCACCTCACTCTTCAGAAAACCATTGTTGTAATTTTTATCATGATAGATACATTTTGCCTATTTTATACTAAACATAAAGTCAAACAGTATAAATATTTTAGTACTTCACTTATTTTGCCTAGCATAATATTTTTTGAAATAAATCAGTATTGTTGTGTGTACCTGTAGATGATTGATTTTTACAGCTATGTCATATTACATCGTACAGATATACCACTCCTGTTTTTTTTTTTTAATGCTTATCTTGGTGGATACTCAAGTTGTTTTTTGTTGTGACTATTATAAGTAAAGCTTTCGCAATTCTTTATGTACTTCTTTTTTGAAGATATATTTTTAAATTTTCTTTTGTTTATCTCTAATTTATGGATGAGTCTAGTTCAATGAAACTGTTCTAGGCAATAGCAGTCCCGAATCCATTAAAATTTTCAGTCCTTATTTCTTTGTGGGGTGATGCATATTAGCTTTTGAGATACTTTACAAAAATGAGATTAAGTTACTTCCTTTAATGAAAAAGCCATTCATTTAAATTTGTAGATCCAGCCCAAATAACGGCTTTGAGTTCTCCTTCAAAAGAAACTTACATAGGCATAGAAAGATGAAAATCAACTTGAGAAAAGGTTAGTTCATTTATTTCCTCTATTCTGTTATTTATTTGTTCTACAAATGTTTATAAAAACACCCACTTTAAATAAAATACTATACTGGAAGATATATTGGAGTTGCAGGAACATTGTTTTATAATAATCAAAGATTATGTTTATACTATATTTTTGAAATTTAAAACTAACTTTAAGAAAATTGAGTGAAAATAGAAGTCACAATGGCTGACAGGTATCATTTTGCTACATAACCTGATTAATGTTTTTTTGTTTGTTTCTGAGCACATGTTTTAGATATATTTGTATTTAAATGGCTTTCCCAAGTCTCATTCCTCAAATCAATTATTGAATCTTTTAATCCAAAGTAATTTTTATTATGTAAAATGTAAAGAATAACATTTTAAATTATTCACTCTTTCCACTGTAGAAAGCAACCATTTTTTCCCTTCATTTTATAATGAAGAATTTCTTGGTATGTAAATGCTACTTTCCTGGATCCAGGATATATATCAAAATTAAGGATGGTGACAGTCTAATAATAATTCCTCTAATCTACATGTCTAAAAAGAAAACCATAGAAATACAGTAACACTTTCTGATTTTGTTTTGTTTGGGGTTTTTGTCGTGAATTTACTACTAACTCTAGGGTTAGACTTCCAGCTAAGTGGTTGAACCATGCAGCTTGAGTCAGCAGGCTTCTCTTTCCCTCCTGTGGCCTGACATGATGATTTCTTAGTTGATATAATACCGTAACACAAATATCAAAATAAGGAACAGTGATAACCTATTTCTACAATACTGAACTCCCTCTTTGCAAAGTCATTTTGTTCGAATCATATGTAGCAAGCTTGGCAGCATTCACTTTACTGGCTAACATTCACTCAGCTATATATATATATATATATATATATATATAGCTTTCTTTTATGTATGTAGCTGCCACCTATAGGATCTGAGAGTTTAAAGTGATAGGATACAGATATTGTACATGTATTTTTAGATCTTCCAATTATCCTATTGATGTCTTCAAAAGTAGTCACTTCTATCTATAACCTTATAGCATCTCTTTGTGGGGTCAGATTTCCTTACGTTGTCTGTCAGTAAACAGGCTTATAAAAGCATCAGGCAACTTATTTCAGATGTAAAATGAGATCCATAAAAATGAATATTTTTTCCTAAGGTTCTTTAAAGAATTTTAAGTTACTGTATTTTTTTTAGATTGTTTCTTCTTCCTTTCTCCAAAATTTCCAAAATTAGATTATTTATCATTATTTGGGGAAACTAAAGATGATCTAAAATTTGTATAATTTTACAGGTCAGTTTATCCTCTTATTAACCCAACTAGATTTTTGCTAAATATCTATAATGTACCTAAACTGAAATGCCCAAAATAGTGCCTAGGTCCAGTCTTCACATTTTCAATATTAAAAGTTAAGTTGAAATATTTGTTTATTGATTGGATTTTATCTCCATCTAGTGCCTACTTGTTTAACAGTTCCACAATATCATCTTCATTTTTGACCTATGCATTAAATACAAAGGAGGTTTAAGATTTCCAAATATTGACTGACCTCACACAGATTCTGCACCTTCTACTGTTTTCTTTGCATATTCATATTCCAGGGGAATTTTTTAGCATATAATTGTTTGGATATGATGTTGTCTGATTCCTGGGTATTGCTTGTTTTTATTTTTGTGAATGAACAATAGAATAGCTGGTTTGAAAGGACACCTGTCAATATTTTCAAATATATCTTCTTTAAGGTCATATCTTTCATCTCTGAACTACTGGATATACACCATCTGGGGACTTTGTACATTTGAGAGCCTGTTGGAATGGTTTTATTCTATTCCTGCTTCTAACAATGGTCCCTAAAGGATATAAGCCTCCATGCTGGAAGACTAAAAAGAACTAACTGTGGAGATGGGTAGTCATTTTTCCTCATAATGATGAAGCAAAACAAAACAACATCATAATAGACCTAGAGCAGAAAAAGGCTATAAAGAAAACCAAAACATAAATCTACGGGGACATAGAAATATGAGGAAAATAAGGCATTCCTACTCACAATAAAGATTATGCATATCAAGTAAAGTGAATAAACCTGCTAAGCTAAAATAGTAACTTTTTGAAGACACAACTCGTGTATTTTTTTTCTGACAGGATTTCTTTTTTCATTTTTTCAAATTAAACTTAGCTTTTAATTTTAATTTATGGTTCAGTTTGATATGTCTGTAAACAGCTAATTTTATAATAACTGTGTGTAAGCTAATAGCAAACAAAATAACTATAATGGAGACATCTAAAATAGCTTGAATTCAAACTTAGGAGAAAAAAATAACTAAAGGTCACATATTTCTGGGAAATGAAGTAAAGGCAAGCATACTTCCAACCATTTATTAGAAGTGGACTAAAGTGACTTAAAAGAAGCAGAATTGGAGATAAGATGATGCACTGACTTCAGTTACTAATGAAATGGAATGAGTTGGAATAGTTCTAACCATTATGGAAAAAAAAAGTGTATCAAACACTGTATAGATAGAAAAAAATTGATAATGGATACCAATAATTCACATATGAAATCAATAATTCACATATATTTCTTCTTTCTAAAAGAATAGGCTTTTTGTTATTTTGGGGAGCAGTGTTTACCTACACATTTCACATAGGCCATACTATGAATTAACTTTAAAAAGATTTTCTGTCACCCACAGAATGTATGGAAGGGTCGGGCGTGGTGGCTCACACCTGTAATCCCAGCAATTCAGGAGGCCGAGGCAGGTGGATCACTTGAGGTCAGGAGTTTGAGATCAGTCTGGCCAATATGGTGAAACTCTATCTCTACTAAAAACAAAACAAAACAAAAAATTAGCTGAGTGTGGTGGCAGGTGCCTTTAGTCCCAGCTACTTGGGAAGCTGAGGTGAAAGGATAGCTTGAATCCGGGAGGCAAAGGTTAAAGTGAGCTGAGATTGCATCACTGCACTCCAGCCTGGGTGACAGAGCAAGACCCCATTTCAATGGGGGAAAAAAAAAAATTATGGAGGCACATAATTCATCAGAATAAGAGACAAAATGGAACATAAGTAGGAAAATTATGGCATGCAAGGTCTTAAGGTTAGCATCGAAATATTTAAAAATAAAAACAAGTTTAATTGTCACAATGATGTGGTTACAAAAGTAAAAAAAATTAAATATAATTACTCAATGAACATATATAACACTAATATATTTATAACAGACATTTTATTCTCCAAGAAAAACTAGGAGTTTCCATAGAAAAATTATAAATGTGTGCCCTGTTTCCCTAAAAGATAATATAAAACACAAAACACAAAGACAAATATGGGAATACTGAGTAAAATCTTAAGTAAGCATTGCAGTTGAAAACACACAGAAAAATGATAAATATAAGATCAAACTTAATTTTATTATAAGAAATGTAAATGGAATAAAGCTGAGTATTTAAAATACAGGTCAAATTAAAGTGCCTATAAATTACAAACTGCAAGAGAAACTTAAATGCAAAATGATAAAAATATTAAAAACATTCTATTAATCCATAATTAGATCACTCTCAAACAACTAGGGGTTTTATTTAACAATAAAAGTATAGGAACAAATTGTAGAAACCTGAGTTAATTAATGAAAACTATTTAACATGATTATTGTCATATAGTAAGCACTCCTTGTTTATGAACCATAATCTTGTAATACAAATGTGAATCAGAACAAGAGGAACTGAAATGTGGCTTTAACATTAGGAAATATACCGCATAATTAGGCAGCACAAGACAATATTGTAAAAATGTTATTTATTATAAAATTAATGTAAATATGCCATGTAATCACAATCAAATCCCTATAGATGTTTCAGATATTTATTTTTCTGAGGTTTGGGGGAATAAAATTACTCTTTCTTCCTCCACTTAAACATAATTAAGCACATGGATTAAATTGCAATGATGACATTATTATTCAAAATATGAGGGCTGGATTCTAGAACTTGTCTTGTTTCTGAAACTAAAATAGGATTGTGAACTCTTTCCTCTTAAATTGAATTTACTTATGTAGTTTCAAAGGGAAAAGCTGGATAACTAAGGAGATATAAAGTGATGGAAGCAGGTCACAATGGAAGCAGAAAGGAAGTCAAGCAGCAACTTACAGTTCACGGAATGAAAGATCTATTTTGTTTAGGTTTCGAGGGGAAAAAATTAGACGTTTTAAGTTGAGATGATATGATCTGATTTACACTAAATCACGACTGCTTTCTTAATGATAGAATACAGTGTGTGTGCCGGGGAGGCAGGCAGTGAAACAGTTGCAGTTAATTAAATGAGCTACATTTGTGGCTTTGGCTAGAATTACTGTAGTGGAGATAGTGATCAGTGGCTCAATTGGAATATATCTCAGAGTTATAAACATCAGGATTCAGCTGCAGATTGGATTTGAGGAATGAGAGATAGAGAACGATTTAGGAAACTCCAAGTGTAACTGAATTTAGATCTGAGAAACTAATGGATGATAGGGAACTCAACTGAGATAAACCTTGGATGGAACTGAAAAGTGTGTGTGTGCGTGTGTGTAAGGGAGGGAATAGTTCTACTCTAGCATTGCAGGGTTTGAAGTACTGGACATCAAGCTGAAGTAGCAAGTAGATATGTGGATATATATAGCTTAGACTCAGTGAAAGAGGGAATAACTAGTGATGTGAATTTGTGAGTCTTCGGTTTACACAAGTTGTTTTAAGCCTTAGATCTGGATGAGATCATCTAAAGAAAGGATTGTCAGCAGAACAGAGGAACAGGTCTTTTTAAATTGACAGTTATGTGTAAGTTACAGTCATTGGGTAGAAATACTGAGAAAGAGAGTACAATGAGGAGCAAAGAAAACAAGATGAGTGTAACCATGAAAGTATAAAGAAATGTTTCAAGTTAAAATTAAACATTAAAACATGCCAAATAATCATTGATGACCTCAACAATGTCTGTTTCAGTCATGTGCTAGATAAAGAGCCAAAATGGAGGGAGGTAAGGAGAGAATTAATGAAAATTCATAAAGTAAAATCAGTGAACATAATTAACTCTTTTGAAAAAGAGAAGATAAATGGGGAAAAGTATCAACGGAAGTTCTTTGGTTTTTGTTTCTAAATGAAATTATATACATATATGAGAAGAAAGCACCCTTGTATGCTGATGGAAATGGACAAGTAGGAAGATAAAAATGATGATGCTATTAAAAGGAGATAATTGCAGGAAAAAAGCCCTCAGGAAGATGACAAGTGATGGAATTCAATAACCCAGAAAACTTCTGAACAATATATTTTGGCTGTATATCACCTTCAGAAGAAAGGAAAAAAAGAAAGTTATAAAGAAATAGTGAATTCTCAATTATAGATTTTGTGACTATTTTTAGCAATATGAGTTGGCATATTTTAGATTAGTTTCTGTGTATTTAAGGCAGCTAATAATGAAATATATCAATATGTTAATTTTAAACATAGAGAAAAGGGAAATTGGAATAAAGCTTGAGATGTTGAATTGGAATGAATGTATGTCTAAAAAGATAGATGTAGATATAGATATAGATGATATAGATATATATGCATACAGTTGCTAGCTATGTATGTTGAGAAGGACAAGAAGTGATGAAATTCCATAGCAATAATTTCATCTAGCATGTAGACTTTATAACTATACAAACACACATACATTTTTAAATTACTTTCTTTAATAAAGAACTTGGGAGTTACTGGAGAAAAGTCTTATGCTGAAACAGAGGAAATATTAAATGTAATTAGAACATTTTATGTTAGAAATTAAATATAACAAAGGAACCCATTTGTAGGGTCTTCCACCAGCTCAATGTTAGATAATTTGAAAATCAAAATATAATGTTGTTAGTAGATTGAATAAAAATTTAAAAATCCATACATTTGCTCATAAACATTTTATGAATAAATAAATTATTGTGAGGTAAATATAAGCTCTTCTGTACAGCAGAATCATGCAAAAGTTGAAGAATATTTATTACCAGCCTCTGTAACTCCATCTCAAATGGATTTAGAAAGCCACTATTTTGTATTCATCATGGTAATAGTTAATTCACACAGTTAATAATTAATGAAAAAAATCATTGGGAATGTTTGATCTGAAACAGCTTTTTACATAGTCTCAAGTACCTCCCACAATTCCTTATAGACTGAAAAGTAAAAATGAAACAAATAAAAAACAACAAAAACAAAACAATATTGCTACAATAACACCACAATGAATAGGATGGCAGATGCCATATTAACTAAGTAATCAAGGTTCGAGTCATCAGTCATGGTACAATCCAAAAATCTCCCCAGGATGATGAATTAAGAATAAAACATCATCTCTTGGTATTTCTACTAATAATTCCTGGTCTTTTTATATTCATGAGGAAACATCAGAGAAACCGGAAAAATTGAGTGACTTTAAGAAAAAAAGAAAGAAAGAAAAAATTCTTGTCTATACTCTTTCACATGTCAGATTCGTGACAACCAGATAAAGTATATTCAAGATTGAAGGAGACAAAATGCCATAGCAACTAAGTTCAATGTGCTATACTGAATTTGATCTTCACCAAAATGTTGATATTTGGGGTTGATGCATTATATTATAGTATTCTCTCAATGTTAACTAATTTTTAAATTGTGTTTAAGCAATTGTGTTCAAACTTGAAGTAAATAAATATACACTAAACTATTAAGTAGTAATAGAATATCACACTTGTAATTTACTCTCAAATGGAAGAAAGAGAGAACCCAAATGTTAGACATAATCAACGAATCACAATATACTAACCTTATATAGATCAAGATATTAAATATCCAACTATGAAACAAACAGAAAACTTTTTAGGACAACTGGGGACATGTTGACACTGACCGGATATTTAATTACCATTAAAGTAATATTATAATTTTCTTAATAATTGAGTATTATATAACATAAATAATTCTTATTCTTTAGAGATATCCTAAAGCATTTACAGTGAAACATATGTGGTATTAGACCTTCACTTCCAATGTTCCAGAGAAAGGAACTTATTGGTTGGGGTATCAGTGAAATAAGATAGACCATTAAATAATAATTGCTTAAAGTGAAGACTGTTACATGAGAGGGTATTTTGCTTTTCTCACTACTTCTTTATATATTTAAATTTTCTGTAATAAAAGTTTTACACATTTTAAGAAATTTATTGTGAAATCATAAAGTTTACCATGGAATATTATTTATAAAACATCAAATGGCATATCAAATGCATATTTTTGGAGAATCCATTTTTTAGTTTAGTTTAATTTTATTGTGGTGAAAGCAACTTAATGTGAGCCCTACTATCTTAACAAATTTTTAAGAGTACAATAAAATATTGTGAGCTATAGGCACAATGTTGTACAGCAGATCTCTAGGACAGATTCATCTTGCATAATTTAGATTTATGCCTATTGATTAACAACACTCCATTTCTCTTGGTAACCCCTGCTCTTGGTAACCACTGTTCCATTCTCTGCATCTATGAGTTGGACTAGTTTGGATAACTCACACAAGTGGGATCATGAGGTATTTGTCATTTTGTGACTCGTTTATTTTGGTTAGCACAATGTCATCCAGGTTCACCAAGGTTGGTGCATATTGCAGAATTTCCTTCTCTTTAAAAGGTGAGTAAAATTTCATTGTACGCGTATATCGTATTTTATGCATTCATTCATCAATGGACATTTAGGTTGTTTCCATATCTTGGCTATTGTGAATAATGCTGCAATAAACATGGGCAGCACTCTTCAAGTTCGTGATTTCAATTCTTTTGCATAAGTAACAAAAAAGTGGAATTGCTGAATCATATGGTAGTTCCATTTTTCAATTTTTTGAGGATACTCTAAACTGTTTTCTATACCTGCTGTGCCATTTTGTTTTCGCATCAACAGTGCACAAGAAGTTCCAATTTCCCCACATCCTCTCCAAAACTTTTCTCTCTCTGTTTTTTCTTTTTCTTTTTCTTTTTTTTTTAATTTATTTATTATTATTATACTTTAAGTTGTAGGGTACATGTGCATAACGTGCAGGTTTGTTACATATGTATACTTGTGCCATGTTGGTGTGCTGCACCCATCAACTCGTCATTTACATCAGGTATAACTCCCAATGCAATCCCTCCCCCCTCCCCCCTCCCCATGATAGGCCCCGGTGTGTGATGTTCCCCTTCCTGAGTCCAAGTGATCTCATTGTTCAGTTCCCACCTATGAGTGAGAGCATGCGGTGTTTGGTTTTCTGTTCTTGTGATAGTTTGCTAAGAATGATGGTTTCCAGCTGCATCCACG